>NW_028289796.1:0-39843 GCF_059628265.1 Tinamus guttatus | reverse complement strand
TCACATGCCCCCCCCCCCAACAGCCCCCGGCCGGGTGACACTTTACAGCGACCCCCTGGACGGGAAGGGGTAGCCCCGCCCCCCGGGGGGGGGGGGCGCTGGAGGACCCCCCCCCCCCCGCGTCAACCGGCGGCTCCTCCCGGTCCCCCCCCCCCCCCCCGAATAAACGCGGAGCGGCCGCGACTCTATGGTTGTTTCCCATGAGGCCGCGCGGGGTGGGGGGGGGGTGCGGACTACATTTCCCGTGAGCCCCCGCGGGGGCCGCGGAGCGTCACGTGATGGGGAGGCCTTGACGTCACGAAGGGGCGGGGGAGGTGGGCGGGCCCCTCGTGGGAGTGACGTCGCGGCTGCGGTGACGTCAGGACGCGGGCGGGTTCCCCCTCGTTTTCCCGCCTTCCCCCCCTCCCGCCCAATCAGCGGCGCCTCCCCCGCCGCCCCGCCCCTCCGGGTCCCCCGCGCGCGCTGATTGGCTCCAGCGCGGCGGCCCCGCCCCCTCCCGGGCAGCCCCCGCGGCGTCGCCGGCCCCTTCCGCGCATGCGCGCCCGCAGGGGGGGGAGGGGGGGCGGAAGTCGCGCGCCGCTTCCGGCCCGTGAGGCGGCCGCGGGCGCCATCTTGGGCGCGGGGCGGCCCCGGTAGCCCCCGCGGGTCCCGGAAGCTCCCGGGAGTCCGGTAGCCGCTTCCGGTCCCGGTAGCCGCTTCCGGTCCCGGTGGCCCCTTCCGGTCCCGAGGGAAAATCCCGTCTCCGCGCGGGCCCCTATGGACCCCGGGGGGGGGGGCGGCCCCTATAGCCCCCCCTATAGAGCGGCGCTTTTTTTGGGGCCGTTTCTGCGGGTTTCGGTAAAAAAGCGGAGCCCCCCCGCGGGGGGGGGGAGGGGGCAGCGCTCCGGCCCCCCCCCCCCCCGCCCCTGCGGGACCCTCCGGGCGGGGGGGGGGGGGGAGGAGGATCCGGTAACGGGGGGGGGGGGGAGGGGGCGGGTCCCGCCGCCCCCCCCGGAGCTGGAGCCGCCGGAGGAGCCGCCGGGAACCGGTGAGAGCGGGGGGGGGGCGGGGGGACCTATGGAATCTATAGGGGGGGGCGGGGGGGGCGGGGGGACCCTATGGAATCTATAGGGGGCGGGGGGGACCTATGGAATCTATAGGGGGGGGCGGGGGGGGCGGGGGGACCCTATGGAATCTATAGGCGGCGGGGGGTGGTATGGAATGTATGGGGGGGCAGTGCCTGGGACCCCATAGGGATCCATAGGGGGGTTCCCGGTCCCTATGGGATCCATAGGGATCCATAGGGTGTTCCCGGTCCCTATGGGATCCATAGGGGTGTTCCTGGTCCCTATGGGATCCATAGCGGGGTTCCCGGTCCCTATGGGATCCATAGGGATCCATTGGGTGTTCCTGGTCCCTATGGGATCCATAGGGGGGTTCCTGGTCCCTATGGGATCCATAGGGGTCCACAGGGGGGTTCCTGGTCCCTATGGGATCCATAGGGGTTCCCGTTCCCTATGGGATCCATAGCGGGGTTCCCGGTCCCTATGGGATCCATAGGCGGTTTCCGGTCCCTATGGGATCCATAGGGATCCATTGGGTGTTCCTGGTCCCTATGGGATCCATAGGGGGTTCCTGGTCCCTATGGGATCCATAGGGATCCATAGCGGGGTTCCTGGTCCCTATGGGATCCATAGGGGTCCATAGGGGTTCCCGGTCCCTATGGGATCCATAGGGATCCATCGGGTGTTCCCAGTCCCTATGGGATCCATAGGGGTGTTCCCGGTCCCTATGGGATCCATAGGGGTCCATAGGGGGGTTCCCGGTCCCTATGGGATCCATAGGGGGGTTCCCACTCCCTATGGGATCCATAGGGGTCCATAGGGGGGTTCCCGGTCCCTATGGGATCCATAGGGCTTCCCGGTCCCTATGGGATCTATAGGGGTCCATCGGGTGTTCCAGGTCCCTATGGGATCCATAGGGGTCCATAGGGGGGTTCCCACTCCCTATGGGATCCATAGGGGTTCATAGGGGGGTTCCCGGTCCCTATGGGATCCATAGGAGGTTCCCGGTCCCTATGGGATCCATAGGGGGGTTCCCGGTCCCTATGGGATCCATAGGGGTTCCTGGTCCCTATGGGATCCATAGGAGGTTCCTGGTCCCTATGTGATCCATAGGGATCCATAGGGTGTTCCCGGTCCCTATGGGATCCATAGGAGGTTCCTGGTCCCTATGGGATCCATAGGGGTCCATAGGGGGTTCCCGGTCCCTATGGGATCCATAGGAGGTTCCCGGTCCCTATGGGATCCATCGGGTGTTCCCGGTCCCTATGGGATCCATAGGGGTCCATAGGGGTTCCCGGTCCCTATGGGATTTATAGGGGTGTTCCTGGTCCCTATGGGATCTATAGGGATCCATAGGGGGGTTCCCGGTCCCTATGGGATCCATAGGAGGTTCCTGGTCCCTATGGGATCCATAGGAGGTTCCTGGTCCCTATGGGATCCATAGGGGTCCATTGGGTGTTCCCGGTCCCTATGGGATCCATAGGGGTTCCTGGTCCCTATGGGATCCATAGGGGTCCATAGGGGTTCCCGGTCCCTATGGGATCCATAGGGGTCCATAGGAGGTTCCCGGTCCCTATGGGATCCATAGGGGGGTTCCTGGTCCCTATGGGATCCATACGTCCCCCGCAGCGGCCATGCCGGCCCCCCCCGCGGCCGAGCTGTTTTCCAAGGAGGATCCCGAGCGGCTGTTCCGGGACCTGCGGGAGGTCGGACACGGATCCTTCGGCGCCGTCTACCGCGTGAGTGTCACCCGGCGTCACCCGGTGTCACCCGGCGTCACCCGGTGTCCCTATGGCGTCCCTATGGGATCCCCTTTGGGGACCTGTGGGGGGTCGGACACGGCTCCTTTGGTGCCATCTACCGCGTGAGTGTCACCCGGCGTCACCCGGCGTCACCCGGCGTCACCCGGCGTCACCCGGTGTCCCTATGGTGTCACGTGGTGTCCCTATGCCGTCCCCTTGCGTCCCCATCCTGTCCCCTTTTGAGAGCTGTGTGAGATCCCCCCGCGTCACCCGGTGTCACCCGGCGTCACCCGGTGTCACCCGGTGTCCCCAAGTGTCACCCGGCGTCACCCGGTGTCCCTATGGCAACCCCTGGTGTCCCCTTTGGGGACCTGCGGGAGGTCGGACATGGCTCCTTTGGTGCCATCTACCGTGTGAGTGTCACCCGGTGTCACCCGGCGTCACCCGGTGTCCTCGTGCTGTCCCCCGGTGTCCCCAGGCCCGCGACGCGCGCACGGACGAGGTGGTGGCCGTCAAGAAGGTGTCGTACAGCGGGAAACGGGCCAGCGAGGTGGGGACAACGGGGGACGAATGGGGACATGGGGACACGGGGACATGGGGACATGGGGACATGGGGGACATGGGGGACATGGGGGGACATGGGGGACATGGGGGGACATGGGGGACATGGGGGGACATGGGGACATGGGGGACATGGGGACACGGGGACATGGGGACAATGGGGACATGGGGGACATGGGGACATGGGGGGACATGGGGACAGGGATGGGGACGGGAAGGGACCGGGAAGGGGCCCAGGAGTCCGGGGGGGGTGTCTGGAGGGGCTGGGAGGGGGGTCCGGGTGTTCCCGGTGTCCGGGTGTCCCTCACGTCCGGGTGTCCCTGGTGTCCAGGTGTCTCTGGGTTCCGGGTGTTCCCGGTGTCCGGGTGTCCCTGGTGTCCGGGTGTCCCTCACGTCCGGGTGTCCCTCACGTCCGGGCGTCTCTGGGTTCCGGGTGTTCCCGATGTCCGGGTGTCCCTGACATGCGGATGTCCCTGGTGTCCGGGTGTCCCCGGGCTCTGGGTGTCCCCAGTGTGTCCGGGTGTAACTGGTGTCTGGGTGTCCCTGATATCCGGGTGTTCCTGGTGTCCAGGGGTGCCTGGGGGGTCTCCGAGTGTTGGGGTGTCCCTGACATGCGGGTGTTCCTGGTGTCCGGGTGTCCCCGGGTTCTGGGTGTCCCTGGGCTCTGGGTCTCCCTGACGTCCGGGTGTTCCCGTTGTCCGGGTGTCCCTGACATCCGGGTGTTCCTGGTGTCCGGGTGTCCCTGGGTTCCGGGTGTCTCTGGGTTCCGGGTGTCCCCGGTGTCTGGGGGGGTCCTGAGGGTGTCTGGGGTTCCGGGTGTTCCCGATGTCCGGGTGTCCCTGACATGCGGATGTCCCTGGTGTCCGGGTGTCCCCGGGCTCTGGGTGTCCCCAGTGTGTCTGGGTGTTCCTGACATCCGGGTGTCCCTGACATCCGGGTGTTCCTGGTGTCCAGGGGTGCCTGGAGGGTCTCTGGGTGTTGGGGTGTCCCTGACGTGCGGGTGTTCCCAGTGTCCGGGGGTCCCTGGGTGTTCCGGGTGTCCCTGACGTGTAGGTGTTCCTGTTGTCCGGGTGTCCCTGATATCCGGGTGTCCCCGGTGTTGGGGTGTCCCTGACATCCGGGTGTTCCCAGTGTCGGGGTGTCCCTGGGTTCTGGGTGTTCCTGTTGTCCGGGTGTCCCTGATATCCGGGTGTCCCCGGTGTTGGGGTGTCCCTGACATCCGGGTGTTCCCAGTGTCGGGGTGTCCCTGGGTTCTGGGTGTTCCTGTTGTCCGGGTGTCCCTGATATCCGGGTGTTCCCGGTGTCGGGGTGTCCCTGACGTCCGGTTGTTCCCGTGTCCGGGTGTCCCCAGCGGTGGCAGGACATCGTGCGGGAGGTGACGCTGCTGCGGCGGCTGCGACACCCCAACACCGTGGAGTTCCGGGGGTGCTACCTGCGGGGACACACGGCCTGGGTACGGTGACACCGCGGGGACACCGCGACACGGGGACACCGCGTGGGTACGGGTGACAACGCGGGGGTACGGGTGACACCGCGGCACGGTGACACGGGGACACCGCGTGGGTACGGGTGACATGGGAACACCGCGACACGGTGACACCGCGGGGACATGGGGACAATGGGGGGACATGGGGGGTTGGGGACAAGGGGGACCCGGACACGGGGGCTGCAGCCACATGGGGACGTGTGGGGCAGGGGGGACCCCCATGGGGCAGGGGGATCCCATGTGGGGCAGGATGGACCCCCGTGTGGGGCAGGGACCCCCATGTGGGTCAGGGGGCTCCTGTGTGGGGCAGGATGGACCCCCATGTGGGGCAGGGACCCCCATGTGGGGCAGGGGGCTCCCATGTGGGGCAGGGGGCTCCTGTGTGGGGCAGGATGGACCCCCATGTGGGGCAGGGCCCCGCTATGGGGCAGGATGGAGCCCCGCTATGGGGCAGGGCCCCGCTATGGGGCAGGGCGCTGACCGCGTGCCCCACAGCTGGCCATGGAGTACTGCGTGGGCTCGGCCTCCGACCTGCTGGAAGGTGAGAGCCGGGGGGCGCTATGGGGCAGGGAGCCACGGGGGGTCCCGCTATGGGGCAGGGAGCCACGGGGGGGTCCTGCTATGGGGCAGAGACCCATAGGGGGGTCCTGCTATGGGGCAGAGCCATGGGGCAGGGCCGTGGGGCGCCCCACGGGGAGGGGGTCCCGCTATGGGGCAGGGATCCATGGGGCGCCCCATGGGGGGATCCCGCTATGGGGCAGGGACCCACGGGGGGTCCCGCTATGGGGCAGGGCCGTGGGGCGCCCCATGGGAGGTCGCACTATGGGGCAGAGATCCATGGGGAAGCCCCGCTATGGGGCAGGGATCCATGGGGCGCCCCATGGGGGGATCCCGCTATGGGGCAGGGACGCATGGGGGGTCCTGCTATGGGGCAGGGCTATGGGGCGCCCCACGGTGGGTCCTGCTATGGGGCCTGCTATGGGGCAGGGATCCATGGGGCGCCCCACGGAGGGTCCCGCTGTGGGGCAGGGCTATGGGGCAGGGATCCATGGGGTGCCCCATGGGGGATCCCGCTATGGGGTAGGGACCCATGGGGGGGTCCCCGCTATGGGGCAGGGATCCATGGGGCGCCCCACGGGGGATCCCGCTATGGGTCACGCTATGGGGCAGGGATCCATGGGGCACCCCACGGGGGGTCCCGCTATGGGGCAGGGACCCACGGGGAAGCCCCGCTATGGGGCCGGGATCCATGGGGCGCCCCACGGTGCATCCCGCTATGGGGCAAGGCTATGGGGTGCCCCACGGAGAGTCCTGCTATGGGTCCCGCTATGGATCCATGGGGCGCCCCACGGAGGGTCCCGCTGTGGGGCAGGGCTATGGGGCAGGGATCCATGGGTGGGGGATCCCACTATGGGGTAGGGACCCATGGGGGGGTCCTGCTATGGGGCAGGGATCCGTGGGGCACCCCATGGAGGGTCCCGCTATGGGTCCCGCTATGGGGCAGGGATCCGTGGGGCGCCCCACGGTGGGTCCTGCTATGGATCCATGGGGCGCCCCACGGTGGGTCCCGCTATGGGGCAGGGCTATGGGGCGCCCCACGGTGGGTCCCGCTATGGGGCCCGCTATGGGGCAGGGACCCACGGGGAAGCCCCGCTATGGGGCAGGGATCCGTGGGGCGCCCCACGGCAGGGGTTCCGCTATGGGTCCCGCTATGGGGCAGGGATCCGTGGGGCGCCCCACGGCGCCGCCCTCACGCTGCCCCTGCCCCCCAAGCGCACCGGAAGCCGCTGCAGGAGGTCGAGATCGCGGCCGTCGTCCATGGGGCGCTGCAGGGCCTGGCCTATCTGCACGGCCAGGGCGTCATCCACCGGTGCGACCCACGGCGCGACCCACAGCGCGACCCTGACCCACGGCGCGACCCACGGCGGGACCCACGGCGGGACCCATGGGTGACCCTGACCCACGGCGGGACCCACAGCGCGACCCACGGCGGGACCCACGGGGCGACCCACGGCGCGACCCACGGCGGGACCGCGACGCACGGGGGGACCCATGGGGTGACCCACAGCGCGACCCCAACCCACGGCGCGACCCACGGCGCGACCCACAGCGGGACTGCGACCCACGGCGCGACCCACGGCGGGACCCATGGGGCCACCCATGATCGCGGTGATGTCATCCCATTGCGGTGACGTCCGCCTGTTGCGGTGATGACTCCCTGTCGCGGTGACGTTTCCCCGTCACGATGACGTCCGCCCATCACAGTGATACCTGCCCTGTCATGGCGACATTTTCCCGTCGCGGTGACGTTTCCCGTCGCAGTGACATTTCCCCATCATGGTGACGTCTCCGCCTGTCGCGGTGACGTTTCCCCGTCGCGGTGACACCCGCCCATCACGGTGACGTTTCCTTGTCACAGTGACATCCGCCCGTTGCGGTGACATTTCCCCGTCGCGGTGATGTTTCCCGTCGCGGTGACATTTCCTGTCGCGGTGACGTTTCCCGTCGCGGTGACATTTCCCTGTCATGGTGACGTTTCCCCGTCACGGTGACGTCCACCCGTCACGGTGACATTTCCCCATCGCGGTGACGTTTCCCGTCGTGGTGACATTTCCCCGTCGCGGTGACGTTTCCCGTCGCGGTGACATTTCCGCCTGTCGCGGTGACATTTCCCGTTGCGGTGACGTTTCCCCATCACGGTGACATTTCCGCCTGTCGTGGTGACGTTTCCCGTTGTGGTGACGTTTCCCCATCGCGGTGACATTTCCCCATCACGGTGACATTTCCGCCTGTCGTGGTGACGTTTCCCATCACGGTGACGTTTCCCCATTGCGGTGACATTTCCCGTCGCGGTGACGTTTCCCCGTCGCGGTGACGTTTCCTATCGGGGTGACATTTCCGCCCGTCGTGGTGACGTTTCCCCATCGCGGTGACATTTCCCGTCACGGTGACGTTTCCCCATCACGGTGACATTTCCCGTCGCGGTGACATTTCCGCCTGTCGCGGTGACGTTTCCCCATCACGGTGACATTTCCCCGTCGCGGTGACGTTTCCCGCCCGTTGCGGTGACGTTTCCCCTCACGGTGACGTTTCCCGCCCGTCGCGGTGACGCTTCCGCCTGTTTTAGGGACGTCAAGGCCGGGAACATCCTCCTGGCCGAGCCCGGGCGGGTGAAACTGGGAGACTTTGGCTCCGCCTCCACGGGGAGCCCGGCCAACTCCTTCGTGGGGACGCCATATTGGTGAGGGGACAATGGGGACAATGGGGGGACACGGGGACATGGGGGGACATGGGGGACAATGGGGACAATGGGGACACGGGGGGGCACGGGGACAATGGGGACACGGGGACAATGGGGGGACATGGGGACATGGGGGGACACGGGGGACAATGGGGACATCGGGGACACGGGGGACAATGGGGGACAATTGGGACAATGGGGACAATGGGGACAATGGGGGACGATGGGGGGACAATGGGGACAATGGGGGGACACGGGGACATGGGGGGACACGGGGGACAATGGGGACAATGGGGGACAATGGGGGGACACGGGGACAATGGGGACAATGGGGACAATGGGGGGACATCGGGGACAATGGGGACCATGGGGACAATGGGGACATGGGGGGACACGGGGACAATGGGGACACGGGGACAATGGGGACAATGGGGGACAATGGGGACATGGGGGGACACGGGGACAATGGGGAGACATGGGGGGACATGGGGACAATGGGGACATGGGGACAATGGGGGGACAATGGAGACAATGGGGGGACATCGGGGACACGGGGGACAATGGGGTTAATGGGGACATGGGGGACATGGGAGACATTGGGGGACATTGGGGACATGGGGGAGATGGGGGGACAGGGGGACAATGGGGGGACATGGGGACAATGGGGGGACATTGGGGGACACGGGGGGACATGGAGGGACATTGGGGACAATGGGGACGGGGGGGATATGGGTAGACAATGGGGACATGGGGGATGTTGGGGACACTGGCATATGGGGACACGGGGGACAATGAGGGACGTTGGGGACACATTGGGACATGGGGGGACATGGGGGGTTATGAGGAACCTTGGGGACACATGGGGACATGGGGCAGCAAGGGGGGACATGGGGACACAGGGGGACATTGGGGACGTGGGGGATGTTGGGGACACGGGGGGACATTGGGGACATGTGGGGACACATGGGGGGATGTGTGGGGACACAGAGGACAGGGGGTGACATGGGGGGATATTGGGGACACAAGGGAACATGGGGGATATTGGGGACACGGGAGATGTTGGGGACACATGGGGGGACATTGGGGACACAGGGGGACATGGGGGGACATTGGTGACCTGGGGGGACATTGGGGACATGGGGGGACATTGCGGATATGTGGGGACACAGGGGTGAGCGGATAGGGACACAGGGGACACGGGGACATGACACATTGGGGACATGGGACACGGGGGGACGTTGGGGACATGGGAGGGCGTTGGGGGACACGTGGGGACATGGGATGCAGGGGGACATGGGGGGATATTGGGGACATGGGGGGACGTTGGGGACATGGGGGGACATTGGGATATTGGGGACATGGGGGGATGTTGGGGACACGGGGTGACATGGGGGGACAATGGGGATATGTGGGGACACATGGGGGGACATGGGGGGACATTGGGCGGACATGGGGGGGTATTGGGGACATGGGGACACCGCGGGGACGCTCTGCGTGTCCCCGTCCCCAGGATGGCCCCCGAGGTGATCCTGGCCATGGACGAGGGACAGTACGACGGGAGGGCGGACGTGTGGTCACTGGGGATCACCTGCATCGAGCTGGGTGACAATGGGGACAATGGGGACAATGGGGACAATGAGGGGACACGTGTGGTCATTGGGGATCCCCTGCATCGAGCTGGGTGACAATGGGGACAATGGGGACAATGGGGACAACGGGGGGACACGTGTGGTCATTGGGGATCACCTGCATCGAGCTGGGTGACAATGGGGACAATGGGGACAACGGGGGGACACGTGTGGTCATTGGGGATCACCTGCATCGAGCTGGGTGACAATGGGGACAATGGGGACAATGGGGACAATGGGGACACGTGTGGTCACTGGGGATCACCTGCATCGAGCTGGGTGACAATGGGGACAATGGGGACAATGGGGACAACGGGGGGACACGTGTGGTCATTGGGGATCACCTGCATCGAGCTGGGTGACAATGGGGACAATGGGGACAATGGGGGGACACGTGTGGTCATTGGGGATCACCTGCATCGAGCTGGGTGACAATGGGGACAACGGGGACAATGGGGACAATGGGGACAATGGGGGGACACGTGTGGTCATTGGGGATCACCTGCATCGAGCTGGGTGACAATGGGGACAATGGGGACAATGGGGGGACACGTGTGGTCATTGGGGATCACCTGCATCGAGCTGGGTGACAATGGGGACAATGGGGACAATGGGGACAACGGGGTGACAATGGGGACACGTGTGGTCATTGGGGATCACCTGCATCGAGCTGGGTGACAATGGGGACAATGGGGACAATGGGGACAACGGGGGGACACGTGTGGTCATTGGGGATCACCTGCATCGAGCTGGGTGACAATGGGGACAATGGGGACAACGGGGACAATGGGGACAATGGGGGGACACGTGTGGTCATTGGGGATCACCTGCATCGAGCTGGGTGACAATGGGGACAACGGGGACAATGGGGACAACGGGGGGACACGTGTGGTCATTGGGGATCACCTGCATCGAGCTGGGTGACAATGGGGACAATGGGGACAATGGGGGGACACGTGTGGTCATTGGGGATCACCTGCATCGAGCTGGGTGACAATGGGGACAATGGGGACAATGGGGGGACACGTGTGGTCATTGGGGATCACCTGCATCGAGCTGGGTGACAATGGGGACAATGGGGACAAGGGGGACAATGGGGTGACAATGGGGACACGTGTGGTCATTGGGGATCACCTGCATCGAGCTGGGTGACAATGGGGACAATGGGGACAACGGGGACAATGGGGTGACAATGGGGACACGTGTGGTCATTGGGGATCACCTGCATCGAGCTGGGTGACAATGGGGACAACGGGGACAATGGGGACACACGGGGAGGTGGGGACACACATGGGGACATGGGGACAGGGCTGGGGACATTGGGACATGGGTTGGGGACACAGTTTGGCCCCACTCTGGCCCCATTTTGGCCCCGTTTTGGCCCCGTTCCGCCCTCCTTGGTGCAGTTTGGCCCCCTTGGGGACATTGGGGACATTGGGGACGCTGCGGGTGACGCGTCCGCCTGTTGCCGTCCCCAGCGGAGCGGAAGCCGCCGCTGTTCAACATGACGGCGATGGGAGCCCTGTACCACATAGCGCAGGGTGACGCGCCAGCGCTGCGGGGACAAAAATGGTGAGAGGGGACAATGGGGACAACGGGGGGAATGGGGACAATGGGGGGAATGGGGACATTGGGGACAATGGGGACATTGGGGACAATGGGGCGATGGGAGCCCTGTACCACATAGCGCAGGGGGACGCACTGGCGCTGCGGGGACAAAAATGGTGAGAGGGGACACTGGGGACAATGGGGACAATGGGGGCGATGGGGACAATGGGGACATTGGGGACATTGGGGATATGGGGGACAATGGGGACAATGGGGACAATGGGGACAATGGGGGCGATGGGGACAATGGGGGCGATGGGGACAATGGGGACATTGGGGACAATGGGGATATGGGGACATTGGGGACAATGGGGACAATGGGGATAATGGGGATATGGGGACATTGGGGACATTGGAGATGTTGAGGACATGGGGACAATGGGGGACAATGGGGGACATTGGGGGACAATGGGGACATTGGGGACAATGGGGACATGGAGGACAATGGGGGATATCGGGGATATGGGGACATTGGGGACAATGGGGGCAATGGGGCATGGGGACAATGGGGGGAATGGGGACAACGGGGACAACGGGGACATCAGGTACATTGGGGACATTGGGGATATTGGAGACAATGGGGACAATGGGGACATTGGAGACAAGGGGGATAATGGGGACAAGGGGGACAATGGGGACAATGGGGGCGATGGGGACAATGGGGGACATTGGGGATATGGGGACATTGGGGACAATGAGGATGTTGGGGACATGGGGGGCATGGTGGACCTTGAGGCACATTGGGGGACATGGAGGGACAAGGGGACACATTGGGGACATTGGGGGGACAATGGGGACATGGGGGACAATGGGGACGTTGGGGGGGATGGGGACATTGGGGACATTGGGGGGGATGGGGACAATGGGGACATTGGGGACATGGGGACATTGGAGACAATGGGGACAATGAGGGCATTGGGGACAAAGGGGAAAATGGGGACATGGGGGACAATGGGGGCGATGGGGACATTGGGGACAATAGGGATATGGGGGACATGTGGGGATAGCAGGGACACATGGGGAGGACACTTGGGGACATAGGACATGTGGGGACAGCAGGGACACACAGGGACACTCGGGGACTCTTGGGGACTGTTGGGGACACTTGGGGACACTCAGGGACCCTTGGGGACACTGGGGACACTTGGGGGCCCTTGGGGACACTTGGGGACACTGGGGACCCTTGGGGACACTGGGGACACTTGGGGACCCTTGGGGACACTGGGGACTCTTGGGGACACTGGGGACACTGAGGGCAGTCGAGGACCCTCGGGGAGCCTTGGGGACACTGGGGACACTGGGGACACTTGGGGACTCTTGGGGACACTGGGGGCCGTTGGGGACACTTGGGGACACTGGGGACCCTTGGGGACACTGGGGACCTTTGGGGACACTGGGGACCCTTGGGGACACTGGGGGACACTTGGGGACCCTTGGGGACTCTTGGGGACACTGGGGACACTTGGGGACCCTTGGGGGCCCTTGGGGACACTTGGGGACACTGGGGACCCTTGGGGACACTTGGGGACACTGGGAACCCTTGGGGACACTTGGGGACTGTTGGGGACACTGGGGACACTTGGGGACACTTGGGGGCCCTTGGGGACACTGGGGACACTTGGGGACTCTTGGGGGCACTGGGGACACTGGGGACACTGGGGACACTTGGGGACAGTCGGCGCCTCCCCAGGTCCGGGAGCTTCCAGGGCTTCGTGTCCTGCTGCCTGCGGAAGGGACCGGAGCAGAGGGCGACGTCGGAGCGGCTGCTGCAGGTGACAATGGGGACATGGGGACATTGGGGACATCGTGGGGACACGGGGGGACACAGGGACATCGGGGACATCGTGGGGACAGGGGGACATGGGGGGACAGGGGGATGGGACCTGCAGAAGGGACCGGAGCAGAGGGCGACGTCGGAGCGGCTGCTGCAGGTGACAATGGGGACAATGGGGACATTGGGGACACCGAGGGGACATTGGGGACATGGGGGACATGGGGACACTGTGGGGACAGGGAGAGGGAGGGATGGAAGGAGAGCGGGATGGGTGGGGGGATGGAAGGAGGGATGGACACACGGATGGACGGATGGACACGGGGATGGATGGAGGGATCCACGGATGGATGGATGGGTGGACACATGGATGGAAGGACACACGGATGGGTGGATGGACGGACGAATGGATGCATGGATGGATGGAGCGATGGACACGTGGATGGATGGATGGAGCGATACATGGATGGATGGATGGATGGATGGATGGACACAAGGGGGGATGGAGGGATGGACACACGGATGGAAGGACACACGGATGGGTGGATGGATGGATGGATGGACGGATGGATGGATGGACGGATGGAGGGATGGACACGTGGATGGATGGATGGATCCACGGATGGACGGATGGGTGGACACATGGATGGAAGGACACACGGATGGGTGGATGGATGGATGGACACATGGATGGATGGATGGATGGATGGATGGACGGACGGATGGAGGGATGGACACGTGGATGGATGGATGGAGTGATACATGGATGGATGGATGGATGGATGGAGAGATGGATGGATGGACACATGGATGGATGGATGGATGGACACACAGATGGACACACGGATGGATGGATGGACACAAGGGTGGATGGATGGATGGACACAGGGATGGATGGATGGACGGATGGATGGATGGATGGATGGATGGATGGATGGATGGACACATGGATGGACACACGGATGGACGGATGGATGGATGGATGGATGGATGGAGGGATGGATGGACACATGGATGGACACATGGACAGAGGGAAGGATGGATGGCCACATGGAAGGACACACGGGTGGACGGATGGATGGATGGACGGATGGATGGATGGGTGGATGGATGCATGGACACACGGATGGATGAATGGATGGACACACGGATGGACACACGGATGGAGGGATGGATGGAGGGATGGATGGCCACACGAATGGACACGTGGACGGAGGGAAGGATGGATGGCCACATGGAAGGACACACGGATGGACGGATGGATGGATGGACACAGGGATGGACGGATGGACGGATGGACGGACGGATGGATGGATGGACGGATGGACACACGGATGGATGGATGGATGGATGGACGGATGGATGGAGGGATGGACACATGGATGGATGGGTGGATGGATGGATGGATGGATGGATGGCCACAGGGATGGACGGATGGATGGACGGATGGATGGATGGATGGACGGATGGATGGATGGATGGACACATGGATGGATGGATGGATGGATGGATGGACACAGGGATGGACGGATGGATGGACGGATGGATGGATGGATGGATGGACGGATGGACGGATGGACGGACGGATGGCCACCTGGAAGGACACCCCGCTGACCGGGTGTCCCCGCGTCCCCCAGCACCCGTTCGTGCTGCGCGAGCGGCCGCCCGCGGTGGTCGTGGAGCTGCTCCGGAGGACCAGGACAACCGCGCGACACCGCGACGGCCCGCGGGAGCGGCGTCTCCACGGGAGCCTCCTCCGGGACGGCGACGGTGACAGCGACGGTGACAACGGGGACAGCGACGGTGACGACGACGGTGACGGTGACCGCGATGGTGACCAAGACGGTGACGATGCCGTTGACGACGCTGATGATGATGGTGACCAAGACGGTGACGTCGATGGTGACGATGGTGATGGTGACGGTGACAGCGACGCGGTGCGGGAGGACGACGGTGACGACGGCGGCCGCCGCCTGACGGTGCGCGGGGACGGGGTGGCCCCAGGGGACAGGAGGGTCCCCAAGAGGGTCTCCAAGAGCCCAGGAAGGTCCCCAAGGGCCAAGGAAGGTCCCCAAGGGACAGGGAAGGTCCCCAAGAGCTCAAGAGGGTCCTCAGGAGCCCAAGAAGGTCCCCAAGAACCAAGGAAGGTCCCCAGGAGCCCAGGAGGGTCCCCAAGAGCCCGGGAGGGTCCCAAAGAGCCCAGGAACGTCCCCAGGAGCCAATGAGAGTCCCCAAGAGCCCAGGAAGGTCCCCAGGAGCCCAGGAAGGTCCCCTAGAGCCAATGAAGGTCCCCAAGAACCAAGGAAGGTCCCGAAGGGCCCAAGAGGGTCTCCAAGAGCCCAAGAAGGTCCCAAGAGCCCAGGAAGGTCCCCAAGAACCAAGGAAGGTGCCCAAGAGGGTCCTCAAGAGCCGGTCAGGGTCCCCAAGAGCCCAGGAAGGTCCCCAAGAGCCAAGGAAGGTCCCTAAGAACCAATCAGGGTCCCCAGGAGCCCAAGAGGGTCCCCAAGAGCCAAGTAAGGTCTGCAAGAGCCAATGAGGGTCCCCAAGAGCCAATGAGAGTCCCCAAGAGCCCAGGAATGTCCCCAAGAGCCCCAGAGGGTCCCCAAGAGCCCAGGAAGGTCCTGAAGGGCCCAAGAGGGTCCCCAAGAACCAATGAGGGTCCCCAAGAGCCCCAGAGGGTCCCCAAGAGCCAATGAGAGTCCCCAGGAGCCCAGGAAGGTCCCCAAGAGCCCAAGAAGGCCCCAAGAGCCAATGAAGGTCCCCAAGAGCCAATGAGGGTCCCCAAGAGCCAATGAGGGTCCCCAAGAGCCCAAGAGGGTCCCCAAGAGCCCAGGAAGGTCCCCAAGAGCCCGAGAGGGTCCCCAAGAGCTCAAGAGGGTCCCCAGGAGCCCAAGAGGGTCCCCAAGAGCCAAGTAAGGTCCCCAAGAGCCCAAGAGGGTCCCCAAGAGCCAATGAGAGTCCCCAAGAGCCAGTGACGGTCCCAGCGCCCCCCACGGCCACCGCTCCGAGCTGCCCCACGTCCCCCATAGGGCCCTGACAGCCTCAACGTGGAGACCCTGGAGGACGACGACGATGATGACGATGACGATGAGGAGGACGAGCAGCTCAACGGCCACAAGGACCTCCTGGCCCTGGAGAAGAAGTTCAAGGTGGACCCGGATGAGCGCCCGGAGGAGGAGCTCGAGGGCCAGCGCGGCACCAAGATGGTGGCCGAGAAGGAGGAGGCCATCGTGGAGAAGGAGGTGGGTTGGGAATGTCATGGGAAAGGGGATGGAGCGGGAACGGGAAGGTGGGATGGGGTCTACATGGGCTGGAGAACCTCTAGATGGTCCTGGAATGGGAATGGTGGGAATGGGAACGGGAAGAACAAGGTGGGATGGGGTCTGGAGGGGCTGGAGAACCCCTAGATGGTCCTGGAATGGGAATGGTGGGAATGGGAACGGGAAGAACAAGGTGGGATGGGGTCTGGAGGGGCTGGAGAACCCCTAGATGGTCCTGGAATGGGAATGGTGGGAATGGGAATGGGAAGAACAAGGTGGGATGGGGTCTGGAGGGGCTGGAGAACCCCTAGGTGGTCTTGGAATGGGGATGGTGGGAATGGGAACGGGAAGAACAAGGTGGGATGGGGTCTGGAGGGGCTGGAGAACCCCTAGATGGTCTTGGAATGGGGATGGTGGGAATGGGAATGAGAAGAACAAGGTGGGATGGGGTCTGGAGGGGCTGGAGAACCCCTAGATGGTCCTGGAATGGGAATGGTGGGAATGGGAATGGGAAGAACAAGGTGGGATGGGGTCTGGAGGGGCTGGAGAACCCCTAGATGGTCCTGGAATGGGGATGGTGGGAATGGGAATGGGAAGAACAAGGTGGGATGGGGTCTGGAGGGACTGGAGAACCCCTAGATGGTCTTGGAATGGGGATGGTGGGAATGGGAATGGGAAGAACAAGGTGGGATGGGGTCTACATGGGCTGGAGAACCCCTAGATGGTCCTGGAATGGGGATGGTGGGAATGGGAATGGGAAGAACAAGGTGGGATGGGGTCTGGAGGGGCTGGAGAACCTCGAGGTGTCCCCGGATCCCCCAAAACCCCCCAAAACCCCCTTGATGCCCCCCAAAAACCCCCTGACCCCCCCGTTGCCCCCCAGGAGCGGCAGGAGGAGGCGGCTCCGCTCGGCCGGGAGCAGCGGGAGGTGGGAGACCCCCAAGTGTGGGGCGGGATGTGGGGAGATGTGGGGCAGGATGTGGGGCTGGGTGTGGGGAGATGTGGGGCTGGGATGTGGGGCTGGGGGGGAATGTGGGCAGGGATATGGGGCAGGATGTGGGGCTGGGTGTGGGGCTGGGTGTGGGGCTGGGATGTGGGGTGGGATGTGGGGATTGGGGGATGTGGGGCGGGCTGTGGGGCTGGGGGCTATTGGGGGTCATTGGGGATGTGGGGCTGGGGGATCGGGGGGCATCAAGGGGGTTATTGGGGGGTCTGGGGATGTGGGCCCCGCCCCCTGGCCCCGCCCCCACCCCATAGCCCCGCCCCATCCCCATAGCCCCGCCCCATCCCCATGGCCACGCCCTATCCCCATAGCCCCACCCCTCACCCCATGGCCCCGCCCCATCCCATGGCCCTGCCCCCTGCCCCCGCCCCATCCCCACAGCCCCGCCCTATCCCCATAGCCCCACCCCTCACCCCATGGCCCCGCCCCAGGCCCCGCCCCCATCCACATAGCCCCGCCCCGTGGCCACACCCCCATGGCCCCGCCCATCCCCATGGCCCCGCCCACGGCCCCACCCCATGGCCCCGCCCCTCACCCCCTGGCCCCGCCCCCTGGCCCCGCCCCCTTCCCCAAAGCCCCACCCCATCCCCATAGCCCCACCCCATGGCCCCGCCCCCTGGCCCCGCCCCCTTCCCCATAGCCCCACCCCTCACCCCATGGCCCCGCCCCTCACCTCATGGCCCTGCCCCCTGGTCCCGCCCCATCCCATAGCCCCGCCCCCATCCCATAGCCCCGCCCCTCACCCCATGGCCCCGCCCCCATCCCCATAGCCCCGCCCCATCCCCATGGCCCCGCCCCATGGCCCCGCCCCTCACCCCATGGCCCCGCCCACAGGAGCCGTCATGGCGCCCGGCCGTCGTCACCGTCACCGTCACCGTCGTCGTCACCGTCACCGTCACCGCCCTGTGGGGACACCAGCCCATGGTGACAGTGACACCCGCCCTGGTGGCCCTGGTGGCCCTGGTGGCCCTGGGACACCTGCAGGTGCCACCACCCATGGCCGCCCTATGGGGCCACCCCCTTGTGGTGACAGTGACACCCATCGTGGTGGCCCTGGTGGCCCTGGGCGCCTGTAGCCACCTCCGGGTGTCCCCAATCATGGCCGCCCTATGGGGCCACCCCCTCGTGGTGACAATGACACTGGCCACGGTGGCCCTGGTGACATTAGGAGCCCATAGACACCTGTGGGTGCCACCGCTCGTGGTGACAACAGCCGCCCTATGGGGCCACCCCCTTGTGGTGACGGTGACACTGGCCCTGGTGGCCCTGGTGGCCCTGGTGGCATTAGGAGCCCATAGACACCTATGGGTGCCACCGCTGGTGGCCATGGCCACCCTATGGGGCCACCCCCTTGTGGGGACAGTGGCCCTGGTGGCCCTGGTGGCCTTGGGGACACGGGGACCCCCCTGGCTCCCCCCTGTCCTCTCCATGGTGGCCCTATGGGGACACCCCATTGCGGTGACAACGTCCCCCATCATGGGGACAATGTCCCCCATGGGGGTGGCCCTGGTGGCCCTGGTGGCCTTGGGGACACGGGGACCCCCTTGGCTCCCCCCCATCCTCTCCATGGTGGCCCTATGGGGCCACCCCCTTGTGGGGACATTGGCCCTGGTGGCCCTGGTGGCCTTGGGGACACAGGGACCCCCCTGGCTCCCCCTTGTCCTATCAATGGTGGCCCTATGGGGCCACCCCATTGCGGTGACAACGTCCCCCATAGGGGTGGCCTTGGTGGCCTTGGTGGCCTTGGGGACACAGGGACCCCCTTGGCTCCCCCTTGTCCTATCAATGGCCGCCCTATGGGGCCACCCCCTCGCGGTGACAACGTCCCCCGTGGGGACGGTGGCCCTGGTGGCCCTGGTGGCCCTGGGGACGCGGGGACCCCCCTGGCTCCCGGTGTTGCTGTTGGCCGCGCAGCTCCTGGCCCGGCCCTGGTTGTTCGTCCCGCTGTACGCGGTGGCGCGGGTTGTCCCCGTTGTCCCCGTTGTCCCCGTTGTCCCCATTGTCCCCGTCAAGGGAACAGTCGGCGGCCGCCTGTGGCTCCGCGCGCTGTTGCGGCTGCCCCGGCCGCTGTTCGCGGCGCTGCTGCGGGCGGGGGCGGCCTCCGAGCGCCGCCTGTTCCGCCTGTTCCCCCGCGCCCGCCGCGGCGGCCGCCGGTCCCGGCTGCCTGTGCGCGCGGTGACGCAACCGGTGACACCGGGGGGACAGTCGGGGACACAGCCGGGGACACTCGGGGGCCTGTGGGGCGCCCTGGCCGCGTGGCTGCCTGTGCGCGCGGTGACACAAGCGGTGACGGTGACACGAGCGGTGACGGTGACACAAGCGGTGACGGTGACACGAGCGGGGAGACAAGCGGTGACGCCAGGGACGCAACGGGTGACATCAGGGACGCGACCGGTGACGCCAGGACAAGCGGTGACGCGAGCGGCGATGGAGGGACAACCGGGGAGACAATGGGGGAAACAACCGGGGAAACAAGCGGTGACACCAGGGACACAACCGGTGACACAACCGGTGACACAACCGGGGACACCGGGACAACCGGGGACGCAACCGGGGACACCAGGGGGACAATTGGGGACACTCGGCGGCCTATGGGGCGCCCTGGCCGCGCGGCTGCCTGTGCGCGCGGTGACGGTGACACAACCGGGGACACAACCGGTGACACCGGGGAAACAACCGGTGACACCGGGGACACAACCGGGGACACAACTGGTGACACCGGTGACACAACCGGTGACACAAGCGGTGACACTCGGGGCCCTTTGGGGCGCCCTGGCCGCGCGGCTGCCGGTGCGCGGGGTGACACAGCGGGTGACACCGGGACAACCGGTGACACAACCGGTGACACAGGCGGTGTCAGTCGGTCTATGGGGCGCGCTGGCCCCACGGCTGCCCCCCGCCGCCCTGCGCTGCCTGCGGCGCCTGCGGCTGCTGCGGCCGCCCCCCCGGCCCAGCCGCATCCCCCGCCCGGCCCCACGGCTGCCCCATAGCGGAGCCGCCCCACGGCGCCCGCCCCATAGCGCTGCCCCACGGCTGCCCCATAGCACCGCCCCACAGCCACCTGCCCCACGGCGCCCCTGGAGGTGACGGCGGCTGCCCCATGGCTGCCCCATAGCGCTGCCCCACAGCCAGCCCCATGGCTGCCCCATAGCGGAGCCGCCGCTGCCCCACGGCGCCCGCCCCATAGCGGAGCTGCTGCTGCCCCACAGCCGGCCCCACGGCTGCCCCCGGCCCCACGGCGCCCGTGGAGGTGACGGCGGCTGCCCCATGGCTGCCCCACGGCTGCCCCATAGCGCCTGCCCCACAGCCAGCCCCACAGCTGCCCCATAGCGGAGCTGCTGCCCCACGGCTGCCCCACGGGGCTGCCCCACAGCCACCTGCCCCACGGCGCCCATGGAGGTGACGGCGGCTGCCCCACGGCTGCCCCACGGCTGCCCCATAGCGGAGCCGCCGCTGCCCCACGGCGCCCGCCCCATAGCGCCGCTGCTGCCCCATAGCGCTGCCCCACGGCTGCCCCTGGCCCCATGGCGCCCCTGGAGGTGACGGCGGCTGCCCCACGGCTGCCCCATAGCGGAGCCGCCGCCGCCCCACGGTGCCCGCCCCATAGCGGCGCTGCTGCCCCATAGTGCTGCCCCATGGTGCCCATGGAAGTGACAGCGCCTGCCCCATAGCGCTGCCCCATAGCACCGCTGCCGCCCCACAGCGCCTGCCCCATAGCGCTGCCCCATAGCGCTGCCCCACGGTGCCTGCCCCACGGCTGCCCCATAGCGCCGCCCCACGGCTGCCCCCGGCCCCACGGCGCCCCTGGAGGTGACGGCGTCCACCCCCCCCAACACATGTGGGTCCCCCGGCCCCACGGAACACTACGGCCCAGCCCCGCTATGGGGCGCCCTATGGGGCTGGGGGGGTCCAGTCCCGCTATGGGGCCAGGGCTTCCCTATGGGGCTGGGGGACCCCCATGGGGTCCCAGATCCCCCCTATGGGGCCGCCGCTCCCCGCTATGGGGCCAGGGGGTCCCTATGGGGCCAGGGGGTCCCTATGGGGCTGGGGATCCCCCCTATGGGGCTGGAAGGCGCTTCAGGACCCCCCATTGGGGTTATGGGGCCCATGGGGCGCCCATAGGGACCCGGTGCCCCCCAAGTCCCCCCATGGGGCCCCCCAAGTCCCCCCATGGGCCCTATAGGGCCCTGGGACCCCCGAGTCCCCCCATAGGGCCCCATAGGGACCTGGTGCCCCCCAAGTCCCCCCATAGGGACCCATAGGGCCCCGGTGCCCCCCAAGTTGCCCCATAGGGACCCCGGGCCCCCCAAGTCGCCCCATGGGGCCCCATAGGGACCCAGCGCCCCCCAAGTTGCCCCATAGGGACCCATAGGGACCCGGGCCCCCCAACTCCCCCTATGGGGCCTGGGCGCCCCCCAAGTTCCCCCATAGGGACCCGGGCCCCCCAAGTTGCCCCATAGGGCCCCATAGGGCCTCGGGTGCCCCCCAAGTCCCTCCATGGGCCCTATAGGGACCCCGGGCCCCCCAAGTCCCCCCATGGGGCCCCCCAAGTCGCCCCATAGGGCCCCGGTGCCCCCCAACTCCCCCCGTGGCCCCTTTTGCTGCTCCCCTATTTATTGGGGGGGTCCCGTTTCCATTGGGATTTTTGGGTTCTTTTTCCTCCATTTCACTATTTCGGTTGGATTTTGTTGCTCGTTTTCGGTTCTTTTTAATTTTATTCTTTCCATTCTCCTTTTTAAATATATCTATTTAAAAAAACTGTTATTTTCAGTTCCAATTTTGGGTTTATTTCTTTAGAAAAACGTTAATTTTCAGTCCTACGTTTTTTATTATTATTTTTAAATCCATTTTTAATTTCGCGTTTTTATTTGTTTCAAAAAACTCCATTTTCAGTTCTGTTTCCTTTTTAATTTGCTTTGAAAAAAGCCAATTTTGGGGTTTTTATTTGATTTTCGCTTTGCCGGGGGGGGGTCCCCGGACGCCTGGGCCCTTTGCTCGAATTTTGGGTGGATTTATTGGCTTTTTGGGTCATGGGGACAGGGACGTTGGGGACAATGGGTCACTTGGGGGGGGAGGGGAGGGGGCGGGGCCTCCCTCCCCCAGCCGGGGGGCGGGGCCGCGCGGGGGGGCGGGGCTCCCAGCAGCCAATCCGGGGGCGGCTCCGCCGGGCCCGTCCCGCCCCCTCCCAGCGCCCCCCAGGCCCATTCGCCCCCCGGCTCTGACGGTGAGAGGGGCTGGGGCGCTGTGGGGCGCTATGGGGCTGGGTGCTATGGGGCGCTATGGGGCAGGGCGCTATGGGGCGCTGTGGGTCCCTATGGGTCCCTATGGGTCCCTATGGGGCTCTATGGGTCCCTATGGGGCTCTATGGGGCGCTATGGGTCGCTATGGGTCCCTATGGGGCGCTATGGGGCAGGGCGCTATGGGGCAGGGTGCTATGGAGCGCTGTGGGGCGCTATGGGTCCCTATGGGGTGCTATGGGGCAGGGCGCTGCGGGGTGGTGTGGGGCGCTATGGGTCGCTATGGGTCCCTATGGGGTTTTATGGGGCACTATGGGGTGCTATGGGTCCCTATGGGGCTCTATGGGGCGCTATGGGTCGCTATGGGGCGCTATGGGTCCCTGTGGGGCGCTATGGGGCAGGACCCCACTGGGGGTGGGGGCCTCTATGGGACAGGACCCCCATGTGGGAGGGATCCCTATGGGGCAGGAGCCTGGTCGCTATGGGGCAGGACCCCCGTGGGGGGGGTCTATGGGGCAGGACCCCTGTGGGGGGGGGGCTCTATGGGGCAGGACCCCAGGGTGCGGTGTCGCTATGGGGCAGGAACCCTCTGGGGGGAGTCGTTATGGGGCAGGACCCCGGTCGCTATGGGGCAGGACTCGCTATGGGGCAGGTGGGGGTCACTATGGGACAGGGCCCCACGTGGGGGAGGGGTCGCTATGGGGCAGGGGGTCGCTATGGGGCAGGACTCGCTATGGGGCAGGTGGAGGTCTCTATGGGGCAGGGGGTCGCTATGGGGCAGGGCCCTGCGCAGGGGAGGGGTCGCTATGGGGCAGGGCCCCACGCGGGGGAGGGGGTCGCTATGGGGCAGGACTCGCTATGGGGCAGGGGGTCGCTATGGGGCAGGGCCCCGCACGGGGGGGTCGCTATGGGGTGGGGGGGGTCGCTATGGGGCAGGGCCCCACGCGGGGGAGGGGTCGCTATGGGGCAGGGGGTCGCTATGGGGCAGGGCGGGGCAGTCGCTATGGGGCAGGACTCGCTATGGGGCAGGTGGGGGTCGCTATGGGGCGGAGGGGTCGCTATGGGGCAGGGGGAGGGGTCGCTATGGGGCAGGGGGTGACGTGGCCGCCCTGGGTTGGACTTTGGCCCCGGCCGGGAGCAGCGGGGGAGGGGGAGGGGGCGGGGCCAGGAGGCCGATCCCGGGGGCCGCTGTGGGGCAGGAGGGGGTCGCTATGGGGCGGGAGGGGACGTAGGGGTCCCTATGGGGTGTCTATGGGGCAGGACCCCATTAGAGAGGGTCCCTATGGGGCAGGAGGGAACTTAGGGGTCGCTATGGGGCAGGAAGGGACTTAGGGGTCGCTATGGGGCAGGAGGGGACTTAGGGGTCCCTATGGGGCGGGAAGGAGCTTAGGGGTCGCTATGGGGCAGGAGGGCACTTAGGGGTCCCTATGGGGTGTCTATGGGGCAGGACCCCATCAGAGAGGGTCCCTATGGGGCAGGAGGGGACTTAGGGGTCGCTATGGGGCAGGAGGGGACTTAGGGGTCACTATGGGTCGGGAGGGGAGTTAGGGGTCCCTATGGGGCAGGAGGGAAATTAGGGGTCCCTGTGGGGTGTCTATGGGGCAGGACCCCATTAGAGAGGGTCCCTATGGGGCAGGAGGGAACTTAGGGGTCCCTATGGGGCAGGAGGGCACTTAGGGGTCCCTATGGGGCAGGAGGGAAATTAGGGGTCCCTGTGGGGTGTCTATGGGGCAGGACCCCATCAGAGAGGGTCCCTATGGGGCAGGAGGGGACTTAGGGGTCGCTATGGGGCAGGAGGGAAATTAGGGGTCCCTGTGGGGTGTCTATGGGGCAGGACCCCATTAAAGAGGGTCCCTATGGGGCAGGAGGGAACTTAGGGGTCGCTATGGGGCAGGAGGGGACTGAGGGGTCGCTATGGGGCAAGGACCCAATACAAGGGGGTGTCTATGGGGCAGGAGGCAACTTAGGGGTCTCTATGGATCAGAACCCAACATGGGGCAATCTATGGGTCAAGACCCAACTTGGGCGTCTCTATGGGGCAGAACCCAACATATGGGTCTCTATGGGGCAGGACCCGCCTTGGGCGTTTCTGTGGGTCAAGACCCAACATAGGGGGTCTCTATGGGTCAGAACCCAACATAGGGTATCTCTATAGGTCAAGACCCAACTTGGGGGTCTCTATGGGTCTAGACACAATCTAGGGGTTTCTATGGGTCCCAACCCAACTTGGGACATCTCTATGGGTCAAGACCCAAGTTATGGGTCATGACTCAACTTGTTGGGTCTCTATGGGTCAAGACCCAACTTGGGGAGTCTCTATAGGTCAAGACCCACCTTATGGGGTGTCTATGGGTCCCAACCCAACTTGGGCATCTCAATGGGTCAAGACCCAACTTGAGGGGTCTCTATGGGTCAAGACCCAAGTTATGGGTCCCGACCCACCTTATGGGGTGTCTATGGGTCCTGACCCAACTTGGGCGTCTCAATGGGTCAAGACGCAACTTGTTGGGACTCTATGGGTCAAGACCCAACTTGGGGGGTCTCTATGGGTCTAGACCCAACCTAGGGGTATCTATGGGTCCCAACCCAACTTGGCCATCTCTATGGGTCAAGACTCAACATAGGGCATCTCTATGGGTCATGACGCAACTTGTTGGGTGCCTATGGGTCAAGACCCAACTTATGAATCAAGACCCAACTTGGGGCATCTCTATGGGTCAAGACCCAACATATGGGTCAAGACCCAACTTGAGGTGTCTCTATGGGTCAAGACCCAACGTATGGGTCAAGACCCAACTTGCTGGGTCTCTATGGGTCTAGACCCAACTTGGGGAGTCTCTATGGGTCTAGACCCAACTTGGGCGTCTCTATGAGTCAAGACCCAACTTGTTGGGTCTCTATGGGTCCCAACCCAACTTGGGCATCTCAATGGGTCAAGACTCAACTTGTTGAGTCTCTATGGGTCAAGACTCAACATAGGGCATCTCCATGGGTCAAGACCCAACTTATGGGTCCTGACCCACCTTATGGGGTGTCTATGGGTCAAGACCCAACTTGAGGGGTCTCAATGAGTCAAGACCCAACAAGTTGGGTCTCTATGAGTCAACACGCAACTTGGGCATCTCTATGGGTCAAGACCCAACTTGTTGAGTCTCTATGGGTCAAGACCCAACTTATGGGGTCTCTATGGGTCAAGACCCAACTTGTTGGGTCTTTATGGGTCTAGACCCAACTTGGGCGTCTCTATGAGTCAAGACCCAAGTTGTTCGGTCTCTATGGGTCAAGACTCAACTTGTTGGGTCTCTATGGGTCAAGACCCAACCTATGGGTCCCGACCCACCTTATGGGGTCTCCATGGGTCCCACCCCAACCCAATGCCCCCCGTCCCGTTGCAGCGCCCCATGGCGGCCCCGGAGGAGCTCGGCGCCCTCCTGCCGGCCCCCCGGCTGCGCTCGCTGGCCCTCGCGTGGCTGCAGGAGGACGCGGCCGGGCCGGACCCGGCGGCCGTGGCCGTGGGGCGGGCGCCGCGTGGGGCCGCCCTCCTGTGGGGCAGGAGCCGCCTGGGGGTCTCTATGGGGCAGGACCCGCCTTGGGCAGCGTCTCTATGGGTCAAGACCCAACATAGGGGGGTCCCTATGGGTCAAGACCCATCTTGGGCGTCTCTATGAGTCAAGACCCAACTTGTTGGGTCTCTATGGGTCATGACCCAACTTGGGGGGGTCTCTATGGGTCTAGACCCAACCTAGGGGTGTCTATGGGTCCCAACCCAACTTGGCCCTCTCTATGGGTCAAGACTCAGCATAGGGCATCTCTATGGGTCTAGACCCAACTTGGGCATCTCTATGAGTCAAGACCCAAGTTGTTGGGTCTCTATGGGTCAAGACTCAACTTGTTGGGTCAAGACTCAACTTGTTGGGTCTCTATGGGTCAAGACCCAACTTGTTGGGTCTCTATGGGTCAAGACCCAACTTATGGGTCAAGACCCAACAAGTTGGGTCTCTACGGGTCAAGACGCAACATAGGGAATCTCCATGGGTCAAGACCCAACTTGGGGAGTCTCTATGGGTCAAGACCCAACTTGTTGGGTCTTTATGGGTCATGACCCAACCTGTTGGGTCTCTATGGGTCAAGACCCAACAAGTTGGGTCTCTGTGGGTCAAGACCCAACTTATGGCCCCCGTCCCATTGCAGCGCCCCATGGCGGCCCCGGAGGAGCTCGGCGCCCTCCTGCCGGCCCCCCGGCTGCGCTCGCTGGCCCTCGCGTGGCTGCAGGAGGACGCGGCCGGGCCGGACCCGGCGGCCGTGGCCGTGGGGCGGGCGCCGCGTGGGGCCGCCCTCCTGTGGGGCAGGACCCGCCTGGGGGTCTCTATGGGGCAGGACCCGCCTTGGGCAGCGTCTCAATGGGTCAAGACCCAACATAGGGGGGTCCCTATGGGTCAAGACCCAACATAGGGGGGTCTCTATGGGTCAAGACCCAACTGGTTGGGTCTCTATGGGTCAAGACCCAACTTGGGTGTCTCAACGGGTCAAGACCCAACATAGGGCATCTCTATGGGTCTGAACCCAACATAGGGGTCCCTATGGGTCAAGACCCAACTTGGGGAGTCTCTATGGGTCAAGACCCAACTTGTTGGGTCTCTACGGGTCAAGACCCAACTTGGGCATCTCTATGGGTCAAGACTCAACATAGCGCATCTCTATGGGTCAAGACCCAACTTGGGGCATCTCTATGGGTCAAGACCCAACTTGGGGAGACTCTATGGGTCATGACCCAACTTGGGGCGTCTCTATGGGTCAAGACCCAACTTGGGGAGTCTCTATGGGTCAAGACCCAACTTGGGGCGTCTCTATGGGTCAAGACCCAACTTGGGGCATCTCCATGGGTCAAGGCCCAACTTGTTGGGTCTCTATGAGTCAAGACCCAACTTGGGTGTCTCAATGGGTCCCAACCCAACTTGTTGGGTCTCTACGGGTCTAGACGCAACATAGGGCATCTCCATGGGTCAAGACCCAACTTGGGGAGTCTCTATGGGTCAAGACCCAACTTGGGGGGTCTCTATGGGTCAACACCCAACTTAGGCATCTCTATAGGACAAGATCCAACTTGTTGGGTCAAGACTCAACTTGCTGGATCTCTGTGGGTCAAGACCTAACTGGGGTGTTTTTATGGGTCAAGACCCAACTTGTTGGGTCTCTATGGGTCAAGACCCAACATAGGGCATCTCTATGGGTCAAGACCCAACTTATGGGTCAAGACCCAACAAGTTGGGTCTCTATGAGTCAACACTCAACTTGGGCATCTCTATGGGTCAAGAACCAACTTGAGGTGTCTCTATGGGTCAAGACCCAACTTGGGGAGTCTCTATGGGTCAAGACCCAACTTGTTGGGTCTCTGTGGGTCAAGACTCAACTTGTTGGGTCTCTATGGGTCAAGACCCAACCTATGGGTCCCGACCCACCTTATGGGGTGTCTATGGGTCCCAACCCAACTTGAGGGGTCTCAATGAGTCAAGACCCAACAAGTTGGGTCTCTATGAGTCAACACGCAACTTGGGCATCTCTATGGGTCAAGACCCAACTTGTTGAGTCTCTATGGGTCAAGACCCAACTTATGGGGTCTCTATGGGTCAAGAACCAACTTGGGGCATCTCTATGGGTCAAGACCCAACTTGGGTGTCTCTATGGGTCAAGACCCAACTTGGGCATCTCTATAGGACAAGATCCAACTTGTTGGGTCAAGACTCAACTTGTTGGGTCTCTATGGGTCAAGACCCAACTTATGGGTCCCGACCCACCTTATGGGGTCTCCATGGGTCCCACCCCAACCCACGCCCCCCGTCCTCTCCCCGCAGCCCCATGGCGGCCCCGGAGGAGCTCGGCGCCCTCCTGCCGGCCCCCCGGCTGCGCTCGCTGGCCCTCGCGTGGCTGCAGGAGGACGCGGCCGGGCCGGACCCGGCGGCCGTGGCCGTGGGGCGGGCGCCGCGTGGGGCCGCCCTCCTGTGGGGCAGGACCCGCCTGGGGGTCTCTATGGGGCAGGACCCGCCTTGGGCAGCGTCTCTATGGGTCAAGACGCAACATAGGGGGGTCCCTATGAGTCAAGACCCAACTTGGGGCATCTCCATGGGTCAAGACCCAACTTGTTGGGTCTCTATGGGTCTAGATCCAACATAGGGGTCCCTATGAGTCAAGACCCAACTTGGGCATCTCTATGGGTCAAGACCCAACATAGGGCATCTCTATGGGTCTGAACCCAACATAGGGGTCCCTATGGGTCAAGACCCAACTTGGGGAGTCTCTATGGGTCTAGACCCAACTTGGGCGTCTCTATGAGTCAAGACCCAAGTTGTTGGGTCTCTATGAGTCAAGACCCAACTTGTTGGGTCTCTATGGGTCAAGACCCAACTTGGGCATCTCTATGGGTCAAGACCCAACTTGGGGGGTCTCTATGGGTCAAGACCCAACTTGGGCATCTCTATGAGTCAAGACCCAAGTTGTTGGGTCTCTATGGGTCAAGACCCAACTTGGGCATCTCTATGGGTCAAGACCCAACTTGTTGGGTCTCTATGGGTCAAGACCCAACTTATGGGTCAAGACCCAACTTGTTGGGTCTCTATGGGTCAAGACTCAACTTATGGCCCCCATCCCATTGCAGCGCCCCATGGCGGCCCCGGAGGAGCTCGGCGCCCTCCTGCCGGCCCCCCGGCTGCGCTCGCTGGCCCTCGCGTGGCTGCAGGAGGACGCGGCCGGGCCGGACCCGGCGGCCGTGGCCGTGGGGCGGGCGCCGCGTCGCGCCGCCCTCCGCTGCCACTCGCGGGGCCTCCTCGCCGGCCTCCCCTTCGCCCGCGCCCTGTTCGAGGCCACCGGCTGCCGCCTGTCCCCGAAGGTCCCCGAGGGCCACGCGGTGACACCGGGGACATTAGTGGCCGTTATCAGCGGCCCCGCGGCCGGGCTCCTATTGGCCGAGCGGGCGGCGCTCAACGCGCTGGCCCGCTGCAGCGGGGTGGCCACGGCGGCCGCGGCGGCCGTCGCCATTGGCCGGGCCCGCGGCTGGGGCGGGGCCATCGCCGGGACGCGGAAGACCACGCCCGGCTTCCGATTGGCCGAGAAGTACGCGCTGGCCGTGGGCGGGGCCCAGCCCCACCGCTACGGGCTGAGCGAGGGGCTCATGGTCAAGGACAACCACCTGGCGGCCGCGCGGCGCCCCGTGGCCGAGGTGGGGGCGCCCGGACGCCGGGGCCCGGCCCGGATCCCTGGGGCCCTTCCCGGATCCCTGGGGTCATTCCCGGATCCCTGGGGCAATTCCCAGATCCCTGGGGCCTTCCCGGGTCCCTGGGACAATTCCCGGATCCCTGGGGCCTTCCTGGATCCCTGGGCCCTTCCCGGATCCCTGGGGTCATTCCCGGATCCCTGGGGCAATTCCCGGATCCCTGGGGCCCTTCCCGGATCCCTGGGGCCCTTCCCGGATCCCTGGGGTCATTCCTGGATCCCTGGGGCCTTCCCGGATCCCTGGGGCCTTCCCGGATCCCTGGGCCCCTTCCTGGATCCCTGGGGCCCTTCCCGGATCCCGGCTCCCCTTTCCTGGATCCCCATCTCCATTCCCGGATCCCCTTCCTGAATCCCCTTCCCGGATCCCTGTTCCCGGATCTCCTTTCCCAGATCCCTGTCCCCCTTCCCGGATCCCCTTCCCAGATTCCCTTCCTGGATCCCAGACCCCTTTCCTGGATCCCTGTTCCCAGATCCCCTTTCCCGGCTCCCGTTCCAGTTTCCCGGCTCCCATTCCCATTTCCCGTCTCCCGTATCCCATTTCCCGGCCCCTGTTCCCATTTCCCGGCTCCCGTTTCCCGTTCCCGTATCCCGGCTCCCATTCCCATTTCCCGTTTCCCGTTCCCATTTCCCGGCTCCTGTTCCCATTTCCTGGATCCCGGATCCCCTTCCCGGCTCCCGTTCCCATTTCCTGGCCCCTGTTCCCATTTCCCGGCTCCCGTTCCCATTTCCCATTTCCCGGCTCCCGTTCCCGTTTCCCGTTCCCGTTTCCCGGCTCCCGTTCCCATTTCCCGGCTCCCGGATCCCCTTTCCCGTTTCCCGTTCCCGTTTCCTGGCTCCTGTTCCCGTTTCCCGTTCCCGGATCCCGGCTCCCGTTCCCATTTCCCGGCTCCCGGCTCCCGTTCCCGTTTCCCGGCCCCTGTTCCCATTTCCCGGCTCCCGTTCCCGTTTCCCGTTCCCGTATCCCGGATCCCGGCTCCCGGCTCCCGTTCCCGTTTCCCGTTTCCCGTATCCCGTTCCCGTTCCCAGCTCCCGGCTCCCATTCCCATTTCCCGTTTCCCATTCCCATTTCCCGGCTCCCGTTCCCATTTCCCATTTCCCGGCTCCCGTTCCCGTTTCCCGTTTCCCGTTTCCCAGCTCCCGTTCCCAGCTCCCGGATCCCGTTCCCGCAGGTCGTCCGCTCCGCCCGCCGCGTCGCCGGCTTCTTCCTGCGCCTGGAGGTCGAGTGCAGCTCCCTGGCCGAGGCCCTGGAGGCCGCGGGCGCCGGCGCCGACATCGTCATGTTGGACAACTTCCAACCGGAGGTGGGGGCGGGGCCACGGGGGGGGCGGGGCCACGGGGGGCGGGGCCACGGGGGGCGGGGCCTCGGGGGGCGGGGCCACGGGGGGCGGGGCCACGGGGGGCGGGGTCAGGGGGTTGAGTTGGGTCGACGTTGGATTGGCCATGGGGCTCAATGGGTTGGGTTGACCTTGAGGTGTGATGAGTTGGGTTGGGTTGACCATGGGTTGGGTTGACCATGGGTTGGGTTGACCATGGGTTGGGTTGACCATGGGGTGCAATGGGTTGGATTGGGTTGACCATGGGTTGGGTTGGGTTGACCTTGGGTTGACCATGGGTTGGGTTGACCATGGGGTGCAATGGGTTGGGTTGACCATGGGTTGCGTTGCATTGACCATGAGGTTCAATGGGTTGACCATGGGTTGCCCATGGGGTGCAATGGGTTGGGTTGACCACGAGTTGGGTTGGGTTGCCCATGGGTTACCCATGGGGTGCAATGGGTTGGGTTGGGTTGACCATGGGTTGGGTTGACCATGGGTTGCCCATGGGGTGCAATGGGTTGAGTTGGAGTGACCATGGGGTGCAACGGGTTGGGTTGCCCACGGGTTGGGTTGACCATGGGGGTGCAATGGGTTGGGTGGGTTGACCATGGGTTGGGTTGCCCATGGGGTTCAACAGGTTGAGTTGGGGTGACCACGAGTTGGGTTGGGTTGCCCATGGGGTGCAATGGGTTGGGTTGGGTTGACCACGAGTTGGGTTGGGTTGACCATGGGGTTCAATGGGTTGGGTTGCCCACGGGTTGGATTGACCATGGGTTGGGTTGACCATGGGTTGCCCATGGGGTGCAATGGGTTGGGTTGGGTTGACCATGGGTTGGGTTGCCCATGGGGTGCAATGGGTTGAGTTGGGTTGACCATGGGTTGGGTTGACCACGAGTTGGGTTGACCATGGGTTGCCCATGGGATGCAATGGGTTGAGTTGACCACGAGTTGGGTTGGGTTGACCATGGGTTGCCCATGGGGTGCAATGGGTTGGGTTGACCACGAGTTGGGTTGGGTTGACCATGGGTTGCCCATGGGGTGCAATGGGTTGGGTTGGGTTGCCCATGGGGTGCAATGGGTTGGGTTGACCATGGGTTGCGTTGCATTGACCATGGGGTTCAATGGGTTGACCATGGGTTGCCCATGGGGTGCAATGGGTTGGGTTGACCACGAGTTGGGTTGGGTTGACCATGGGTTGGGTTGACCATGGGGTGCAATGGGTTGGGTTGGGTTGACCATGGGTTGACCATGGGTTGGGTTGACCTTGGGTTGACCATGGGTTGGGTTGACCATGGGTTGATCATGGGGTGCAATGGGTTGAGTTGACCATGGGTTGGGTTGGATTGACCATGGGTTGGATTGGATTGACCATGGGTTGACCATGGGCTGCAATGGGTTGGGTTGACCTTGGGTTGGGTTGACCATGGGTTGGGTTGACCATGGGGTGCAATGGGTTGAGTTGACCATGGGTTGGTTTGGCCATGGGTTGACCTTGGGGTGCAATGGGTTGGGTTGGGTTGACCATGGGGTGCAATGGGTTGAGTTGGAGTGACCATGGGGTGCAATGGGTTGGGTTGACCACAGGTTGGGTTGCCCATGGGGTGCAATGGGTTGGGTGGGTTGACCATGGGTTGGGTTGGGTTGCCCATGGGGTTCAACGGGTTGAGTTGGGGTGACCATGGGTTGCCCATGGGGTGCAATGGGTTGGGTTGGGTTGACCATGGGGGTGCAATGGGTTGGGTTGGGTTGACCTTGGGTTGACCATGGGGGTGCAATGGGTTGGGTTGCCCACGGGTTGGGTTGACCATGGGCTGCAATGGGTTGGGTTGACCATGGGTTGCGTTGCATTGACCATGGGGTTCAATGGGTTGACCATGGGTTGCCCACGGGGTGCAATGGGTTGGGTTGACCACGAGTTGGGTTGGGTTGACCATGGGTTGGGTTGACCATGGGGTTCAATGGGTTGACCATGGGTTGCCCATGGGGTGCAATGGGTTGGGTTGGGTTGACCATGGGGTGCAATGGGTTGGGTTGCCCACGGGTTGGGTTGACCATGGGCTGCAATGGGTTGGGTTGACCATGGGTTGCATTGCATTGACCATGAGGTTCAATGGGTTGACCATGGGTTGCCCATGGGGTGCAATGGGTTGGGTTGACCATGGGTTGCGTTGCATTGACCATGAGGTTCAATGGGTTGACCATGGGTTCCCCATGGGGTGCAATGGGTTGGGTTGGGTTGACCATGGGTTGGGTTGACCATGGGTTCCCCATGGGGTGCAAGGGGTTGCGTTGTGACCGTGGGGCGCCGTGGGGCGCCGTGGGGCAGGAGCTGCACGCGGCCGCCGCCGCCGTCAAGGCCGCCTTCCCCTCGGTGACCGTGGAGGCCAGCGGGGGCATCGGGGAGGCCAAACTGCCCCTCATGATGGGGCCCCACGTGGACGTCATCTCCATGGGGAGCCTCACGCAGGCGGCCCCCGCGCTCGACTTCTCCCTCCGCGTCCTCCCCGATGACGGGGACGACGGGGACGACGGGGACGACGACGGGGGGGACAACGGGGGGGACAACGGGGACAACGGGGACAACGGCCAGCTGCCCTTCTGAGGCCCTCCCCCTGCTGTGGGGCTGGGCTGGGGCCTCCATCCCGTCTATGGGTCCATGGGGCCTCCATTCCCATCCATGGGGCCTCCATTCCCCTCCATGAGTCCTTGGGGCCTCCATTCCCCTCTATGGGGCCTCCATCCCCATCTATGGGTCCATGGGGCCTCCATTCCCATCCATGGAGCCTCCATTCCCATCTATGGGTCCATGGGGCCTCGATCTCCATCTGTGGGTCCATGGGGCCTCCATCCCCATCTATGGGGCCTCCATCCCCATCTATGGGTCCATTGGGCCTCCATCCCCATCTATGGGGCCTCCATCCCCATCTATGGGTCCATTGGGCCTCCATCCCCATCTATGGGGCCTCCATCCCCATCTATGGGTCTATGGGGCCTCCATCTCCATCTATGGGTCTATGGGGCCTCCATCCCCATCTATGGGTCTATGGGGCCTCCATCTCCATCTATGGGTCTATGGGGCCTCCATCCCCCTCTATGGGTCTATGGGGCCTCCATCTCCATCTATGGGTCCATTGGGCCTCCATCTCCATCTATGGGGCCTCCATCCCCATCTATGGGGCCTCCATCCCCATCTACGGCTCCATGGGGACGTCCCCACCTGCCGACGTCCCCCCTTGTCCCCAAGCGCCCCCCAACCCCCCCGTCCTCGGTGTCCCCAAGCGCCCCTAGAAATAAAGAGCCCAGAAACGGGTGGAAAAACGCGTTTTTTGGGGCCGTCCCCGCTGTCCCCGTGTCCCCGTGGTGTCACTCGCCCTCCTTGTCCTCCCCGTGGGTGATGATGTAGCAGATGTTCTTGTAGTCCACGTTGCCGGCCACGTCGGGCGGGAAGGCGGCCCACATGTTCTTGATCTGGGGACGTTGGGGACGTCGGGGACGTTGGGGACATTGGGGACAATGGGGGTGTTGGGGACATGGGGGATGTTGGGGACATTGGGGGAAATCGGGGGCATTGGGGACATTGAAGACATTGAGGGCATTGGGGACGTTGGGGACATTAGGGACGTTGGGGACATTGGGGACATTAGGGATGTTGGGGAAGGTTGGGGACGTTGGGGACATTGGGGGTGTCAGTGGTGTTGGGGATATTGGGGACGTTGGGGACAATGGGGACATTGGGGACACGTTGGGGATGTTGGGGACATTGGGGACATTGGGAATATTGGGGGTGCTGGGGATGTTGGGGACGTTTTGGGGACGTTGGGGACACGTTGGGGACGTTGGGGACATGGGGACATTGGGACGTTGGGGACATTTTGGGGACATTGGGGACATTGGGGACATTGGGGACATTGGGGACATTGTCACCTCCTCGGGGGTGAAGCGGTCGCACTGGGTGGTCAGGAGCTCCTCGAGGCTGCGGAGAGACAAGTGGAGATGGCACCGTGTCCCCAATGTCCCCAATGTCCCCAATGTCCCCAATGTCCCCATTGTCCCCAATGTCCCCATGTCCCCCCATTCCCCCCATGTCCCCAGTGTCCCCAAGGTCCCCAGTCCCTCCATTCCCCCCCATTGTCCCTATGTCCCCGTTGTCCCCCCCATTGTCCCCATTGTCCCCATGTTCCCATTGGCCCATTGTCCCCATATCCCCATTCCCCTCATTCCCCGCATTCCCCCCAGTGTCCCCAATGTCCCCATTGTCCCCATTGTCCCCATTCCCCCCATGTCCCCCCCATTGTCCCCAATGTCCCCGTTGTCCCCCTTGTCCCCATTGTCCCTATGTCCCCATTGTCCCCCCCATTGTCCCCATTGTCCCCATTGTCCCCAATGTCCCCATTCCCCCCATGTCCCCCCATTGTCCCCATTGTCCCCATTCCCCCAATGTCCCCCCAATGTCCCCATTGTCCCCATTGTCCCCGCACTCACAACTTCTTCTTGATCGATCCCTTCCCGTCGGGGTCCAGCACCTTGAACGCCCCCATGATGACGTCCTCGGGGTCAGCGCCTGGGGGGGACGGGTGGCACTGGTGTCACCAGGGTGTCCCCAATGTGTCCCCAAGGAGGGACGGGGTCATGGGGTGTCCCCAAGGGGTCCCCAAGAGGGGACGGGGTCATGGGGTGTCCCCAAGGGGGGGACGGGTGGCACCGGTGGCACCAGGGGGTCCCCAAGGGGGGACGGGGCCATGGGGTGTCACCAGGGTGTCCCCAAGGTGTACCCAAGGAGGGACGGGGTCATGGGGTGTCCCCAAGGGGGACACGGGTGGCACCAGGGTGTCCCCAACATGTCCCCCAAAGGGTGATGGGGTCATGGGGTGTCCCCAAGGGGTCCCCATGGTGGGGACAGGTCATGGGGTGTCCCCAAAGGGGACACGGGTGGCACCGGTGTCACCACAGTGTCCCCAACGTGTCCCCAAGGAGGGACGGGGTCATGGGGGAGTCCCCAAGGGGGACACGGGTGGCACCCGGTGTCACCACGGTGTCCCCAAGGGGTGATGGGGCCATAGGGTGTCCCCAAGGGGTCCCCAAGGAGGGACGGGGTCACGGGGTGTCCCCAAGGTGTCCCCATGGTGGGGACAGGTCATGGGCTGTCCCCAAGGGGGACACGGGTGGCACCCGGTGTCACCAGGGGGTCCCCAAGGGGGGACAGGGCCATGGGGTGTCACCAGGGTGTCCCCAAGGGGTCCCCAAAGGGTCATGGGGTCATGGGGTGTCCCCAAGGTGTCCCCAAGGAGGGACGGGGTCATGGGGTGTCACCACGGTGTCCCCAAGGTGTCCCCATGGTGGGGGGGGGACACGGGGTGTCACCAGTGTCCCCAAGGGGTCCCCAAGATGTCCCCATGGGGGGGACAGGGTCATGGGGTGTCCCCAAGGGGCTGTGTCCCCATGGGGGTGTCTCAGGGTGTCCCCAAGGTGTCCCCAGTTGTCCCCAAGGTGTCTCCGTGTTGCCCTAGGTTGTCCCCAAGGTGTTCCCAGTTGTCCTTATGTTGTCCCCAAGGTTTCCCCAAGGTGTCCCCACCTTGTCCCCAATGTCCCCAATGTCCCCACATTGTCCCCAATGTCCCCACATTGTCCCCACGTTGTCCCCAGGGTGTCCTGGGTTGTCCCCACGTTGTCCCCACATTGTCCCCACATTGTCCCCAATGTCCCCAGGCTGTCCCCCCGTTGTCCCCACGTTGTCCCCGTTGTCCCCACATTGTCCCCAATGTCCCCCCGTTGTCCCCATGTCCCCCCGTTGTCCCCAATGTCCCCACATTGTCCCCCCCTGTTGTCCCCATTGTCCCCAATGTCCCCACATTGTCCCCAACGTCCCCCCGTTGTCCCCCGCACCCTTGAGCTTCTCCCCGAACATGGTCAGGAAGACGGTGAAGTTGATTGGCCCGGAGGCCTCCTTGATCATGGCGTCCAGCTCCTCCCCCTTGACGTTGAGGCGCCCTGGGGGCGGGGCCAGCGTCGGGACACGCCCCTCCTCATAGCCCCGCCCCCTCCTCATAACCCCGCCCCCTCCTCATAACCCCGCCCCTCCTCATAGCCCCGCCCCCTCCTCATAACCCCGCCCCCTCCTCATAACCCCGCCCCCTCCTCATAACCCCGCCCCCTCCTCATAGCCCCGCCCCCTCCTCATAGCCCCGCCCCTCCCAATAACCCCGCCCCTTCATAGCCCCACCCCCTCTGCCCTCTCCCATCCGCAGGCCCCGCCCCCTTCCGGCCAAGCCCCACCCTCCCTTCCCCGCAGGCCCCTCCCCCTTCCGCTAAGCCCCGCCCCCTCCCCATAGACCCTCCCCCACCTCTCCCCCTCCCCTTTCACTCTGCCCCAAGCCCCGCCCCCTCCTCCCCACCCCCCTTTGGCCACACCCCCCATAGCCCCGCCCCTCCCTAAGCCCCGCCCCCCATCCAGCCCCTCCTTCCCAGGTCCTGTCGCTATCATGGAGGCTCCGCCCCCTTCCAGCAGCCCCCGCCCCCTTCCAGCAGCCCCGCCCCCTTCCATTAGGCGCCGCCCCCTTTGGGACAGGCCCCGCCCCCTAGGGGACGTGACCCGCCCCCTTCCAGCAGTCCCCGCCCCCTTCCAGTAGGTCCCGCCCCCTTTGGGGCTGCCCCCGCCCCTATAGGGACAGGCCCCGCCCCCTTCGGGACAGGCCCCGCCCCCTTTTGGGCAGGCCCCGCCCCCTCGGTCCAGGCCCCGCCCCTACCCATGGCCGCGAACGTCTCCCTCAGGTCGTCCTTGTCGATGATCCCGTCCCGGTTCTGGTCAATGACGGTGAAGGCCTGGGGGACAATGGGGACAATGGGGACAATGGGGACAATGGGGACATGGGGGACAATGGGGGGAATGGGGACAATGAGGACATGGGGACAATGGGGACAATGGGGACAATGGGGACAATGAGGGGACATTGGGGACAATGTGGGGACAATGTGGGACATTGGGGACAATGGGGACAATGGGGACAATGGGGACAATGGGGACATTGGGGACATGGGGGACAATGGGGGGAATGGGGACAATGGCGACAATGGGGACATTGGGGACAATGGGGACAATGGGGACATTGGGGACAATGGGGACAATGGGGACAATGTGGGGACAATGGGGGGACAATGGGGACAATGGGGGGACAATGGGGACATGGGGACAATGGGGACAATGGGGGGACATTGGGGGACACTGGGGGGGGTCCCGGCCCCCCCGCGGCCTCATGGGAGGCTCCTCCCCCCCCTCCCCCCTCCCACCTGTCCCTGTCCCCCCCCGCCCCTCCCCCCTCCTCAAGGTGTCACCCGACCCCGGTGGCAGCTGCTGCCCCTCCCCCCCCTCCCCCTCCCCCCCTCCCCCTCCCCCAGTTCCTCCCCTCCCCCCTCAGGGATCCTCCCCCCCCCATTTGGACCCCCCCCTCCTCCTTTGCCCCTCCCCCCCCCCCGGTTCTTCCCCCCTCCCCCCTCCCCCCTCCGGGTCCCCCCTCCCCCCCCGAGGGATCCTCCCCCCCCCCCGTTTGGACCCCCCCTCCCCCCTCCTCCTTTGCCCCTCCCCCCCCCGGTTTTCCCCCCCTCCCCCCTCCCCCCCGGACCCCCCCCTTCCCCTCCCCTCCCCCCATCTGGGTCTCCCCCCTTCCCCCCCCCCCCAGGGATCCTCCCCTCCCCCCCCTTCCGACCCCCCCTCCCCCCTCCTCCTTCACCCCCCCCAGTCCCCCCCCCTCCGGCCCCCCCCCATTTCGGACCCCCCCCCCCGTTCCCCGCCCCCCCCAGGCCCCTCCCCCACCCGGATCCCCCCTCCCCCCCACCCGTTTCGCCCCCTCCCCCCATTTCGGACCCCCCCCGCCCCCCCCGAGGGGCCCCGGCGTCCGGCCCCTCCCCCCCCCCCCCCACCTCCTTGAACTCCTGGATCTGGGTCTGGTCGAACATGGAGAAAACGTTGGAGGAGCCTTCGGCAGCGCGACGCTTGGCCTTCTTGGGGGCCTGGAAATGATGTGGGGCAGAGCGCTATGGGGCAGGGTGTGGGGCAGGGCGCTATGGGGTGCTATGGGGCAGGGCGACGCTTGGCCTTCTTGGGGGCCTGTGGGGAGATGTGGGGCAGAGCGCTATGGGGCAGGGTGTGGGGCGGCTATGGGGCAGAGCGCTATGGGGCAGGGCGCTTGGCCTTCTTGGGGGCCTGGAATGATGTGGGGCAGGGCGCTATGGGGCAGGGCGCTATGGGGTGCTATGGGGCAGGGTGTGGGGCAGAGCGCTATGGGGCAGGGCGCTATGGGGCAGGGCGCTTGGCCGCGCGGCGCTTGGCCTTCTTGGGGGCCTGGAATGATGTGGGGCAGTTATGGGGCGCTATGGGTCCCCATGGGGCACTATGGGGTGCTATGGGATGGTTCCCTATGAGTCCCCATGGCATGGGGTGCTATAGGTTCCTATGGGGCGCTAGAGGGTGTTATGGGTCTCTTTGGGCTCTATGGGGCGCTATTGGTCTCTATGGGGTCTATGGGGTGCTATGGGTCTCTATGGGTCACTATCGGTCCTGCTATGGGGCGCTAGGGGTCCCGCTATGGGTCTCTATGAGTCCCTATGGGTCTCTATGGGTCCCGCTATGGGTCGCTATGGGGCTCTATGGGTCCCGCTATGGGTCTCTATGGGGCTCTATGGGTCTC
>NW_028289795.1:0-34917 GCF_059628265.1 Tinamus guttatus | reverse complement strand
CTCCAGCGCCCCCCTGCCCTGGCAGCAAAGTGAGTGCGGGGGGGGGGGAACGCCGCGGGGGGGGAACAACGACACCGGGAACGACACCCCTGGGAAACACCCACACCGGGGGGACAACACCCACACCGGGGGGGACAACACCTGCACCGGGGGGGACAAACAACACTGGGGGGACAACACCGGGAACAACACCGGGAACAACACCGTGCGGGGGGGGAACAACGCCGGGGGGGGAACAACGCCGGGGGGGACAACACCAGGGCGGGGGGGGGAACAACACCTGCCCTGGGAAACAACCCACCGGGAAACACCCGCCACCCGGGGGAACAACACCGTGCGGGAATAACACCGGGAACAACACCGGGAACAACACCCGCACCGGGGGGGACAACACTGGGGGGGACAACAACACCGGGAACAACACCCGCACCGGGGGGGACAACACCCCCGGGAAACACCCACACCCAGGGGGAACAACAACACCAGGGGGGACAACACCGTGCGGGAACAACACTGGGGGGGGACAACAACCCACCGTGGGGAACAACACCGGGAACAACACCCACACCGGGGGGGACAACACCGGGAAACACCCACACCGGGGGGGACAACAACACCGGGGGGGACAACACCCACACCGGGGGGACAACACCGGGAAACACCCACACCGGGGGGGACAACAACCCACCCCCGGGAAACACCCCCTGCTGGAAACACCCGCACCAGGAAACAACCCCCCCTACTGGGGACAACCCCACTGGGACACCCCAACTGGGAAACACCACTGGGAAACCCCTGGGGACACCCCACGGGGGACACCTGGGACATGCCGCCCCCCCCCCCCCCACCCCGGACAACCAAGTGGGGACACCCCTGGGGATGATGGGGACACCCCAACCGGGAAACACCCGCTCCCCCCCAGGGACAACCCCCCCCGGGGACAACCCCCCGGGGACAACCCCAAGACCTGCGGGACCCCCGGGACCCCCCCCCGGACACCCTGGGACTCCTTGGGGCACCCAGGACCCCCCCCCCGCCACCCCTGGGACCCTCCCCCCTGGGGACACCTGGGACCAGGCACCGCCCCCCCCAACTGGGGACACTCATTGGGGGGTTCATTAAGGGGGGGGTTGTTAAGGAGGGCTCGTTGGGGGGGGTTTCTTATTAGGGGGTCTCGGGGGGAACATTAGGGGGTTCATTAAGTTTGGGGGGGCTCATGGGGAGGGAACCCCCGCCCCCCCCCCGGGGCCCCCCATATCCCCCCCTTGGGCCCCCATGTCCCCCCCCCGGGTTCCCCTGCTGTTCCCCATGTCCCTTCCCAGGGTCCCCCCATGTCCCCCCCATATCCCCCCCTGGGGGCCCCCTGTTGTCTCCCATGTCCCCCCACGGGGCCCCCCCATGTCCCCTTTGGGGCCCCCCCAGGTCCCCTTTTGGGCCCCTGTGTTGTCTCCCATGTCCACACTGGGGCCCTCTATGTCCCCCCGAGGCCCCCCCATGTCCCCCCCCAGGGCCCCCCCCCTGCTGTCCCCCGTGACCCCCCCCCATAACCCCCCTGGGCCCCCCCCCACTGTCCCCTCTGCCCCCCCCCATGCCCCCCCCGCCGGGGCCCCCCTGCTGTCCCCATGTCCCCCCCCCCCCATAACCCCCTGGGCCCCTCCCCCACTGTCCCCCATATCCCCCCGGGCCCCCCCCGCCCCCCTGGGCCCCCCCCCACTGTCCCCCTCTGCCCCCCCCCGTGCCCCCCCCCCGGGGCCCCTCCTACTGTCCCCCATGTCCCCCCCGGGGCCCCCCCTGCTGTCCCCCATGCCCACCCTGGGGCCCCCCCATGTCCCCCCCCATGACCCCCCCATATCCCCCCGTGCCCCCCCATGACCCCCCCGCTGCCCCCCCCCCGCAGATACGACGACCACCACGAGCGCTGGCACGGCTCCATCCCGCCCTGGCAGGGGGCGCCGGGGGGGGCTGCGGGGGCGGCGGCGCCGGGGGGGGCTTCTTCGGGGGGCCCCCCCCCCCCCGCCGATGGGCGCCACCCCCCCCTCGCTGGTGCCTTTGCCCCCCGGGGTGGCCCCCCCGCTGCCGCCCGCGGCGCCCCCCCCGCCCCCCCCCGCCCCCGCCTGGCTCCGGGGGGCTGATGTTCGCGCCCCCCCCGCCCCCCCCGCCCCCCATGGACCCTTCTAACTTCGTGGCCATGATGGGGATGGGGGTCCCGGGGGTGCCCCGGGGGGGTCCCGGGGGTGCCGGCCCTGCCCCCGTTCGCGCTGCCGCCGGCGCCGCCGCCGCCGCCCCCCCAGAACTGACCCCCCCCCCCCCCGCGCCGCCGCCCCGGCCCCCCCGCGCCCCCCCGCTCTTTTTGTGTATGGAGAAGCCGCGCGGCCCCCCCGCGCCCCCCCAATAAAAGGTTTTTTTAGCCGCGATATTTCGGGCCCTCCCTGGCGCCAACGGCCCCCCCCCGCCCCCCCCCCCGGGCTATTTTGGGCGCCCCCCCCCCCCCCTTCCCGGCCTTTTCCCTGCGGAGCGGCCGGAGCGCCGGGAGCGCCGGGATCGGGTGTCCGGTTGTTTGTGTCACCCGGAAACCTGACACGGGGGGGGGGGGGGAGACCCCTGCGGTTGTCACTCACCCCCCCCCCCCCCCCCGAAATGCCACGACCTTCAGCCCCCCCTCCCCCCCCCCGGTAGCCCCGGAGCATCCTGGGAATTGTAGTCGTGTCCGCCCGGACACCGGGACCCACGGGGGGGGAAGGAGGGAGGGACACGGGGACGGACACGGGGATGGAGACGGGATGGACACAGGGATGGACATGGATGGGATGGACACGGATGGGATGGACACGGATGGGATGGATACAGGGATGGACACGGAGGGACACAGGGATGGATACAGGGATGGATGGGATGGACACGGATGGGATGGACACAGGGATGGGAGGGACACAGGGATGGAGACGGGATGGATGGGATGGACACAGGATGGACACGGATGGGAGGGACATGGGGATGGACACAGGGATGGAGACGGGATGGATACAGGGATGGATGGGATGGACATGGGGATGGATACAGGGATGGACACGGAGGGACATGGGGATGGACACGGATGGGATGGACACAGGGATGGACAGGAGGGACATGGGGATGGACACAGGGATAGGAGGGACACAGGGATGGGAAGGAGGGATGGACACAGGGATGGACACGGAGGGACACAGGATGGATACAGGGATGGATGAGATGGACATGGATGGGAGGGACACGGGGATGGATGGATGGATGGATGGCTGAGCAGATGGATGGATAGGGTGGACACATGGGAGGGACGCAGGGATGGGAAGGAGAGATGGACACGAATGGATGGATGGACAGATGGACAGAATGGGATGGACACAGAGATGGATGGGATGGACACGGGGATGGATGGATGGACGGACAGGATGGATGGATGGATGGATGGACAGGATGGATGGATGATGGATAGGGTGGACGCAGGCGGGAGGGACACAGGGATGGACATGAGGATGGAGGAAGATGGAGGGAAGGCTGGACACAGGGAAGGAGGGATGAGCGGCTGATGGATGGGATGGACATGGGAATGGGATGGACACGGGGACGGATGGGATGGACACAGGGATGGATGGGATGGACACGGGGATGGATGGATGGACAGGATGGGATGGACACGGGAATGGATGGGATGGACACGGGGATGGGATGGACACAGGGATGGATGGGATGGACACAGGGATGGATGGGATGACACGGGAATGGATGGGATGGACACGGGAATGGGATGGACACGGGACGGATGGGATGGACACAGGGATGGGATGGACACAGGGATGGATGGGATGGACACAGGAATGGATGGGATGGACAGGGGGATGGGATGGACACGGGAATGGATGGATGGACAGGATGAGGATGGGATGGACAGGAGGGACATAGATGGGATGGGCACAGGGATGGGATGGATGGGATGGACACGGGGATGGAGGAAGATGGGAGGGAAGGCTGGACACAGGGAAGGATGGATGAGCAGCTGGATGGATGGGATGGACACGGGAATGGGATGGACACGGGAATGGATGGGATGGACACAGGGATGGATGGGGATGGACACGGGGATGGGATGGACACGGGGATGGATGGGATGGACACGGGGATGGGATGGACATGGGGATGGGATGGACACGGGGATGGAGGGAAGATGGGAGGGAGGGAGGGAGGGGTGGAGGGATGACGGCAGCGCCGGATGGATGGAAAAATGGGGCTGGGATGGATGGATGTGGAGGGAGGGGGCGCAGTGCCTGGAGGGAGGGACAGAGTTTTCATGGATGGATGGACGGAGTGTTCCATGGATGGATGGATTTGTCCATGAATGGACGCAGTTTTCCATGGATAGATGGATTTTCCCATGGATAAATGGATTTTCCCATGGATAGATGGATTTGTCCATGGATAGATGGATTTGTCCATGGATGGACGTGGTTTTCCATGGATAGATGGATTTGTCCATGGATAGATGGATTTTCCCATGGATAAATGGATTTTCCCATGATAGATGGATTTGTCCATGGATAGATGGATTTGTCCATGGATAGATGGATTTGTCCATGGATGGATGGATTTGTCCATGGATGGACGCGGTTTTCCATGGATAGATGGATTTGTCCATGGATGGATGGATTTGTCCATGGATGGACACGGTTTTCCATGGATAGATGGATTTTCCCATGGATAGATGGATTTCTCCGTGGATGGACGCGGTTTTCCATGGATAGATGGATTTGTCCATGGATAGATGGATTTCTCCATGGATGGACGCCCTTTTCCACGGATGGGCCACGTGGATCCGGAAGGGCCGGAGGGAGCGGGGTGGGAGGAGGAAGCGCGGGGGGAGGGGCAGAGCCGCCCCCTCCTCCCTCGGCGGGCGGGGCCTCCGCGGCGCGGCCCCGCCCCCTCATGCATAATGCATGAGGCGGGGCCTCATAGCGGCCGGGGCGCAGGCAGCGCCGCCTCCCCGCCGCGATCCCGCCCGGAGCGTCCGGTGTATCCCGGTGTATCCCGGTGCATCCCGGTGTATCCCGGCGCATCCCGGTGCATCCCGCCCGGTGCCTCCCGGTGCCTCCCGGCGCTTCCCGCCCATCCCGCTGCATCCCGGCGCCCCCCCGCCGGCGCCCCCCGCGCCCGGCCGCCCCGTCGCCGTCGCCCCCCGTCGCCCCCCGCCGCCGCCGCCCCCCCCGGCCGCCCCCCCGCGCCGTCGCATGTCGCGCCCGCTGAGCGACCAGGAGCGGCGCAAACAGATCAGCGTGCGGGGCCTGGCGGGCGCCGAGAACGTGGCCGAGCTCAAGAAGAGCTTCAACCGGCACCTGCACTTCACCCTGGTCAAGGACCGCAACGTGGCCACCCCGCGCGACTACTACTTCGCGCTCGCCCACACCGTGCGCGACACCTCGTGGGGCGCTGGCTGCGCACGCAGCAGTACTACTACGAGAAGGACCCCAAGGTGCGCGCGGGGACCGCGGGGACGGGGGGGACAGCGGGGACGGGGGGGACACGGCGGGGACGGGGGGGACAGAGCGGGGACAGCGGGGACGGAGGGACAGGGGGGACAGCGGGACGGGGGGACAGCGGGGACGGGGGGACAGGGGGGACAGAGAGGACAGGAGGGACGGAGGAACAGCGCGGGGACAGGGGGGATGGAGCCGGGACAGCGCGGGGACAGCAGGACAGCAGGGACAGCGGGACAGGGGGGACGGAGCCGGGACAGGGGGACAGGGGGGACAGAGCGGGGACAGGGGGGACAGCGGGACAGAGGGACGGAGCGGGGACAGGGGAACAGCAGGGACAGGGGCACAGCGAGATGGAGCCGGGACAGCGAGGACAGCGCAGGGACAAGGGGGACAAGGGGGACAGCAGGGACAGCAGGGACGGCGGGACAGGGGGGACGGAGGTGGACAGCGGGGACAGAGCGGGGACAGGGGGACAGCAGGAACGGCGGGACAGCGGGACACAGCAGGACAGGAGGGACAGCGGGACAAGGGGGACAGCGGGGACAGGGGGACAGCGCGGGGGCGGCGGGACGGAGCGAGGACGGAGCAGGACAAGGGGGACAGCGGGGACAGAGCGGGGACAGGGGGACAGCGGACAGCAGGGACGGCGGGGGAAGGAGCTGGGACAGCGGGGACAGCGCGGGGACGGGGGGGAGAGGGGGACAAGGGGGACAACGGGACAGCAGGGACGGCGGGACAGCGGGACAAGGGGGACAGCGGGGACAGGGGGGACAGCGCGGGGGCGGCGGGACGGAGCGGGGACAGAGCAAGGACGGCGGGACAGGGAGGACAGGGGGGACAGGGGGGACGGAGCGGGACAGAGCGGGGACAGCGCGGGGACACGGGAGAGCGGGACAGGGGGGACAGCGGGGACGGAGCGGGGACAGTGGGGGGACAACGGGGGAAGTGAAGGGACAGGAGACAGCGAGGAGAGCGAGACAGCGGGGACAGGGGGACAGGGGGACAGTGCAGGGACAGGGGGGATCGACGGGGACTGGGGACACCGGAGAAACTGGGGGTGCCAGGGGGGTCTGGGGACACCGGGGGTACTGGGGACACGGGGGACATCAGACAGCCCGGGGACACAGGAGGACCAGGGGGGTCTGGGGACACCAGGAGGGGCTGGGGACACTGGAGGGTTCAAGGGTCACCAGGGGGTTGGGGACACCTGGGGGTCAGGGGGGTCCCTGGGCATGGGGGGGGCAGGGGGTTCCGGTGTCCCCAGGGTGTTCAGGTGTCCCCAAGGGCTCCGGTGTCCCCGGGGGGGGGGGTTCAGGTGTCCCCAAGGGCTCCGGTGTCCCCCGGGGGGGTTCAGGTGTCCCCGGGGGGTTCAGGTGTCCCCGGGGGGGGTTCGGGTGTCCCCGGGGTGTTCAGGTGTCCCCGAGGTGTTCAGGTGTCCCCAAGGTCTCCGGTGTCCCCAAGGGGTTCCAGTGTCCCGGGGGGGGGGGTTCCGGTGTCCCAAGGTCTCCGGTGTCCCCGGGGGTTCAGGTGTCCCCGGGGGGGGTTCAGGTGTCCCCAAGGTCTCCGGTGTCCCCGGGGGGGTTCAGCCGCCCGGGGGGGCGGCCGCCGGGCACAGTTAATTTTATCGTGACCTTTCCGCTGACCCGGTGCCATTTGCTCCGCGCGGGGGCCGGGAAACCGGATAGGAGCGGGGGGGGGGGGCACCGGGGGGGTCGGGACGGGACGGGGGCTCCGGGGGGGTCCGGGGGGGTCCGGGGGGTCCGAGGTGGCCGCTGACCCCCCCCCTTTGTCCCCCCCCCCCCCCCAGCGCATCTACTACCTGTCCCTGGAGTTCTACATGGGGCGGACGCTGCAGAACACGATGGTGAATCTGGGGCTGCAGAGCTCCTGCGACGAGGCCATCTACCAGGTGGGGACATTGGGGACAACGGGGACAACGGGGACATGGGGGGACATGGGGGACATGGGGGGACATGGGGGACACGGGGGACATGGGGGACATGGGGCTGCAGAGCTCCTGCGACGAGGCCATCTACCAGGTGGGGACAACGGGGACAACGGGGACAACGGGGACAATGGGGACAACGGGGACATGGGGGGACATGGGGGACATGGGGGGACATGGGGGACACGGGGGACATGGGGGACATGGGGCTGCAGAGCTCCTGCGACGAAGCCATCTACCAGGTGGGGACAACGGGGACAACGGGGACAACGGGGACAATGGGGACATGGGGGGCATGGGGGGACATTGGGGACATTGGGGACACGGGGGACATGGGGGACATGGGGGACCTGGGGCTGCAGAGCTCCTGCGACGAGGCCATCTACCAGGTGGGGACACTGGGGACAACGGGGACATTGGGGACAACGGGGACAATGGGGACAATGGGGTCAACGGGGACATGGGGGACATGGGGGGACATGGGGGACATGGGGGGACATGGGGGGACATGGGGGACACGGGGGACATGGGGGACATGGGGCTGCAGAGCTCCTGCGACGAGGCCATCTACCAGGTGGGGACAACGGGGACACTGGGGACAACGGGGACAACGGGGACAATGGGGACAACGGGGACATGGGGGGACATGGGGGACATGGGGGGACATGGGGGGACATGGGGGGACATGGGGGACACGGGGGACATGGGGGACCTGGGGCTGCAGAGCTCCTGCGACGAGGCCATCTACCAGGTGGGGACACTGGGGACAATGGGGACAATGGGGACAACGGGGACAACGGGGACATGGGGGGACATGGGGGACCTGGGGCTGCAGAGCTCCTGCGACGAGGCCATCTACCCGGTGGGGACACTGGGGACAACGGGGACACTGGGGACATGGGGGACATGGGGCTGCAGAGCTCCTGCAATGAGACCATGTCCCAGGTTGGGGACACAGGGGACACGGGGGACACGGCGGGGGGGGGGGGGGCACTTGCAGGTGGGGGAGACGGGGGGGTTGGGGGGGGCCTGGAAGGAGACAGGGGGACAGGAGGGGACACGGGGGGGTGACATGGGGGGGTGACATGGCGAGGACACCGGGGGGGGTCACACGGGGGTGACACAGGGGGGTGACACAGGAGGGGACACAAGGGGGTGACATGGCGGGGACACCGGGGGGGTGACACGGGGGGGATGACACCGGGGTGACACCGGGGGGACATTGGGGGACACCGGGGGGACATGGGGGTGACACCGGGGGACACTGGGGGACACCGGGGGTGACCCGCGGCTCTCCCCCCAGCTGGGCCTGGACATGGAGGAGCTGCAGGAGATCGAGGAAGACGCCGGGCTGGGGAACGGGGGGCTGGGGCGCCTCGCAGGTGGGGGGGGCCCCGGGGCACCAGGGGGGGGAAGGGGGGGTGCTGGGGGGGGGTCCGGGGGAACCTGGGGGTCTCGGGGGTCCTGGGGGGTCCCGGGAGGATCCTGGGGGTCCCGGGGGGATCTTGGGGGTCCTGGGGGGATCTTGGGGGTCCTGGGGGTCCCAGGGGGATTTGGGGGGGATCTTGGGGGTCCCGGGGTTCCCGAGGGGATCTGGGGAGGTCCTGGGGGATCCCAGAGGTCTCAGGGATCCCGAGGGGAGCCCTGGGGGATCTGGGGGGGTCCTGGGAGGATCCTGGGGATCCCGGAGGATCTGGGGGGTTCCCGGGGGTCTCAGGGGGATCCCGGGGGTCCCGGGGGGTCCCGGGAGGATCTGGGGGGATCCCGGGGGATCTGGGGGGTTCCCGGGGGTCCTGGGAGGATCTGGGGGGTCCCAGGGGGATCCTGGGGGTCCGGGGGGGATCTGGGGCATTCCTGGAGGATCTGGGGGTCCCGGGGGGTCCCAGAGGATCTTGGGGGTCTCGGGGGATCCTGGAGGATCTGGGGGGTCTCGGGGGGTTCCCGGGGTTCCCGGGGGTTCCCGGGGGTCTCGGGGGTTCCTGGGGGTTCCTGGGGGTCCCGGGGGGTCCTGGGGGTGCCGGGGGGTCTCGGGGGGTCTCGGGGGTCCCCCGGCGCTCACAGCCCCCCCCCATCCCAGCCTGCTTCCTGGACTCCATGGCCACGCTGGGCCTGGCCGCCTACGGCTACGGGATCCGCTACGAGTTCGGCATCTTCAACCAGAAGATCGCGGGGGGGTGGCAGGTGCGGGGGGGCCGGGGGGGCCGGGAGGGGGGTTGGGGGGGTCCTGACAGGTTGGGGGGTCCCGAGGGTCCCTCTGGGGTCCTGGAAGGTCCCGGGGGTCCCCGGAGGCTCCATGGAGGTTCCAGGGACATCCAGGGAGTCCTGGGGGGTCACGGGGGGCCCTGGGGGGTCTATGGGGGTCTTAGGGGGTCTCAGAGGTTCCTGAGGGGCTATAGGGGCCCATAGCGGTCAATTGGGGGTCTATAGGGGTCCCTGGGGGTCCCAGTGGGTTTCTGGGAGTCCCAGGAGGCTCCATGGAGGTTCCAGGGACATTCGGGGGGTTCTGGGGGTCCCTGGGGATCCCAGGGGTGTCTATGAGGGTCCTGGCGGGTCTCAGAGGCTCCCAGGGATCTATAAGGTGTCTATAGGGTTCCATAGGGGTCCCAGAGGCTTCCATGTGCTCCTGGGGGTCCCCGGAGGCTCCATGGAGGTTCCAGGGACATTCACGGAGTCCAGGGGGGTCCCGGGGGTGTCTATGAGGGTTCTGGGGGTCTCAGGGGTTCCCAGGAGTCTATAGGGGGAGTCTATGGGGGTCTGTAGGGTTCCATGGGGATTCCAGGAGGTTCCAGGGACATTTAGGGGGTCCCAGGGGTCCCCGGGGGCTCCATGGAGGTTCCAGGGACATTTAGGGGGCTCCAGGGGGGTCCTGGGGATTCCGGGGGCTCCATGGAGGTTCCAGGGACATTTGGGGGGGTCCCTGGGGGTCCTGGGGGTCCCGGGGGCTCCATGGAGGTTCCAGGGACATTTAGGGGGGTCCCTGAGGGTCCCGGGGATCCCGGGGGCTCCATGGAGGTTCCAGGGACATTTAGGGGGGTCCAGGGGGGTCCCGGGGGCTCCATGGAGGTTCCAGGGACATTTAGGGGGTCCTGGGGGTCCTGGGGGTCCCGGGGGCTCCATGGAGGTTCCAGGGACATTCGGGGGGGTCCCTGGGGGTCCCGGGGGCTCCATGGAGGTTCCAGGGACATTCAGGGGGTCCAGGGGGGTCCCGGGGGTCCCCAGAGGCTCCATGGAGGTTCCAGGGACATTCGGGGGGGTCCCTGGGGGTCCCGGGGGTCCATGGAGGTTCCAGGGACATTCAGGGGGTCCAGGGGGATCCCGGGGGTCCCCAGAGGCTCCATGGAGGTTCCAGGGACATTTAGGGGGTCCCGGGAGTCCCCAGAGGCTCCATGGAGGTTCCAGGGACATTTAGGGGGTCCCTGGGGGTCCTGGGGGTCCCGGGGGCTCCATGGAGGTTCCAGGGACATTCAGGGGGTCCAGGGGGGTCCCGGGGGTCCCGGGGGCTCCATGGAGGTTCCAGGGACATTCGGGGGGTCCCGGGGGCTCCATGGAGGTTCCAGGGACATTTAGGGGGGTCCCTGGGGGTCCTGGGGGCTCCATGGAGGTTCCAGGGACATTCAGGGGGTCCAGGGGGGTCCCGGGGGTCCCCAGAGGCTCCATGGAGGTTCCAGGGACATTCGGGGGTCCCGGGGGCTCCATTCCCACCCCGGCACCCCCAGGTGGAGGAGGCCGACGACTGGCTCCGCTACGGGAACCCCTGGGAAAAGGCCCGGCCCGAGTACATGATCCCGGTGCAGTTCTACGGGCGCGTGGAGCACGGCCCCGGCGGCGCCAAGTGGGTGGACGCGCAGGTGGGACACGGGGACACGCGGGGGGACGGGGGGGGGGACGCGGGGGGGGGACGCGGCCGCGGGGGGGGGGCACGGAACGAGGGGGGGACGAGTGTGCGAGGAGGGAGTGTGCAATGCGGTGCAAGCCTTGTGTGCTTGCATGCTGTGCAAGGAGAAAGTGAGTGTGCAAGGAGAAAAATGAGTGTGCAAGGAGGGAGTGTGTGTGCAATGCGGTGCAAGCCTTGTGTGCTTGCACGCTGTGCAAGGAGAAAGTGAGTGTGCAAGGAGAAAAATGAGTGTGCAAGGAGGGAGTGTGTGTGCAATGCGGTGCAAGCCTTGTGTGCTTGCACGCTGTGCAAGGAGAAAGTGAGTGTGCAAGGAGAAAAATGAGTGTGCAAGGAGGGAGTGTGTGTGCAATGCGGTGCAAGCCTTGTGTGCTTGCACGCTGTGCAAGGAGAAAGTGAGTGTGCAAGGAGAAAAATGAGTGTGCAAGGAGGGAGTGTGTGTGCAATGCGGTGCAAGCCTTGTGTGCTTGCACGCTGTGCAAGGAGAAAATGAGTGTGCAAGGGAATTGAGTGTGCAATGCGGTGCAAGCCTTGTGTGCTTGCACATTGTGCAAGGAGGGAGTGAGTGTGCAAGGAGGGAATTGAGTGTGCAAGGAGGGCACTGAGTGTGCAATGCGGTGCAAGCCTTGTGTGCTTGCACGCTGTGCAAGGAATGAGTGAGTGTGTAAGGAGGGAACTGTGTGTGCAATGCGGTGCAAGCCTTGTGTGCTTGCACGCTGTGCAAGGAGGGAGTGTGCAAGGAGAAAAATGAGTGTGCAAGGAGGGAGTGAGTGTGCAATGCGGTGTAATCCTTGTGCACTTGCATGCTGTGCAAGGAGGGAGTGAGTGTGCAATGCGGTGCAAGCCTTGTGTGCTTGCACATTGTGCAAGGAGGGAGTGAGTGTGCAAGGGAATTTTGTGTGCAATGCGGTGCAAGCCTTGTGTGCTTGCTCGCTGTGCGAGGAATGAGTGTGCAAGGAATGAGGGAGTGTGCAATGCAGTGCAATCCTTGTGTGCTTGCATGCTGTGCAAGGAATGAGTGTGCGAGGGAATTGTGTGTGCAATGCGGTGCAAGCCTTGTGTGCTTGCATGCTGCATAAGGAGGGAGTGTGCAAGGAGGGAGTGAGTGTGCAAGGAGGGCACTGAGTGTGCAATGCAGTGCAATCCTTGTGTGCTTGCACGCTGTGCAAGGAATGAGTGTGCAAGGAGGACACTGAGTGTGCAAGGAGGTGCAAGCCTTGTGTGCTTGCACATTGTGCAAGGAGAAAATGAGTGTGCAAGGGAATTGAGTGTGCAATGCGATGCAAGCCTTGTGTGCTTGCACGCTGTGCGAGCAATGAGTGTGCAAGGAGGGAGTGTGCAATGCGGTGCAAGCCTTGTGTGCTTGCACGCTGTGCAAGGAATGAGTGTGCAAGGAGGGAGTGAGTGTGCAAGGAGGGAGTGTGCAATGCGGTGCAATCCTTGTGTGCTTGCACATTGCACGAGGAGGGAGTGAGTGTGCAAGGAACGAGCGAGTGTGCAAGGAGGGAGGGAGTGTGCAAGGAATGAGTGTGCAAGGAGGGCACTGTGTGTGCAATGCGGTGCAATCCTTGTGTGCTTGCACGCTGCACGAGGAGGGTGTGCAAGGAACGGGTGAGTGTGCAAGGAGGGCACTGAGTGTGCGTTGCTGGTGTTGCACACGCGCGTGCACGGCCCCGCTGCCCCCCAGGTGGTGCTGGCGCTGCCCTACGACACCCCCGTGCCCGGGTACCGCAACAACACCGTGAACACCATGCGGCTGTGGTCGGCGCGGGCGCCCAACGACTTCAACCTCAAGGACTGTGAGTGCCCCCAGCACCCCAAAACAGCCCCCAACAGCCCCCAAAACACCCCCCAAACACCCTGAGATACACCCCAGGCACCCCAAAATACCCCGAGATACACCCCAAAATACCCCCAAACACCCCAAGATACACCCCAAAACAGCCCCAAACACCCCGAGATACACCCCAAAACCGCCCCAAACAGCCCCAAAAACACCCCCTAGGCACCCCCAGACACCCTGAGATACACCCCAGGTGCCCCAAAATACCCCCAAACACTCTGAGATACACCCCAAAATACCCCCAAACACCCCGAGATACACCCCAAAACCGCCCCAAACAGCCCCAAAAACACCCCCTAGGCACCCCCAGACACCCTGAGATACACCCCAGCCACCCCAAAATACCCCGACATACACCGCAAAACAGCCCCAAACACCCCGAGATACACCCCAAAACAGCCCCAAACACCCTGAGATACACCCCAGGCACCCCAAAATACCCCCAAACACTTGAGATACACCCCAAAACAACCCCAAACACCCCAAGATACACCCCAGGTGCCCCAAAATACCCCCAAACACTCTGAGATACACCTCAAAATACCCCCCAGCACCCCAAAATACCCCCTAGGCACCCCCAAACACTCTGAGATACACCCCAGGTGCCCCAAAATACCCCCAAACACTTGAGATAGATACACCCCAAAATGGCCCTGAGGCACCACGAAATAGCCCCCAAACACCCCAAACACGCCCAAAGTACCCCAAAACACCCCCTAAGCACCCCCAAATGCCCTGAGATGCACCCCAAAATACCCCCCAAACAAGCCAAATATGCCATAGGTACCCCAAAATAGCCCCTAGGCACCCCAAGATAACCCCCAAACACCCCGAAATACACCCTAACCACCCCAAAATGTTCCCCCAAACACCCTGAAATACCCCCAAGCACTCCAAAATACCCCCAAATAACCTGTAAACACCCCAAAATACCCCCAAATACCCTGAAATACCCCTTAAGGACACCAAAATACTCCCAAACAACCCAAATACCCCCTAGGCACCCCAAAATGCCCCTCAGGGCCCTTTCTGCACCCTCAACCCCCCTCGTGCACCCACGGGTGCCCCTTAGGACCCCCCCTTGCACCCCAAAACCCCCTTTTTTCACCCCAAAACGCATCTTGGACCCCCTGACCCCCCGCTCTGCCCCCAGTTAACGTGGGCGGCTACATCCAGGCCGTGCTGGACCGGAACCTGGCGGAGAACATCTCGCGGGTCCTGTACCCCAACGACAACGTGAGCGGGGCCGCGGGGACGCGCGGGCGCCCGGACGCCGGGGCCCCTCGGGATGGGAGGGGGTGCATGGGGCGCCCGGACGCCGGGGCCCCTGCGGGGTGACAGGGGGTAGATGGGGACACCCGGACGCCGGGGCCCGGGGCGGTGCATGGGGAGGGGGTACAGGGGCTCCCGGACGCCAGGGCCCCATGTGGCTGGGAGAGGGGGGGTGCATGGGGCGCCCGGACGCCGGGGCCCCTCGTGACCCCGTCCCGGACGCCGGGGCCCGCCCGTCGTGGTGGCGCTCCCGGACGCCGGGGCCCCGTGCGGTGCATGGGGGCGATGCAGAGGCCCCTGGACGCCGGGGCCCGGGGCTGTGCATGGGGTGGGACCCAGGGACTCCCGGACGCCGGGGCCCCTCGTGACCCCCCCCCCGGACGCCGGGGCCCCTCGTTGTGGCGCTCTGGGGACCTGGGAGGTGCAGGGACTCCCGGACGCCGGGGCCCCTCGTGACCCCCCCTCCCGGACGCCGGGGCCCCTCGTGACCCCCTCCCGGACGCCGGGGCCCCTCGTGACCCCCCCCGGACGCCGGGGCCCCTCGTGACCCCCTCCCGGACGCCGGGGCCCCGCGCGGTGCATGGGAGTTGGACGCGGGCGCTCCCGGACGCCGAGGCCCCTCGTTACCCCCCCTCCCGGACGCCGGGGCCCCTCGTGACCCCCCCCGGACGCCGGGGCCCCTCGTGACCCCCCCCCTCCCGGACGCCGGGGCCCCTCGTGACCCCCCCCGGACGCCGGGGCCCCTCGTGACCCCCCCCCTCCCGGACGCCGGGGCCCCTCGTGGCCCCCCCCGGACGCCGGGGCCCCTCGTGACCCCCCCCCCCCGTCCCCCCCAGTTCTTCGAGGGGAAGGAGCTGCGGCTCAAGCAGGAGTACTTCGTGGTGGCCGCCACCCTCCACGACATCATCCGCCGCTTCAAGGCGTCCAAGTTCGGCAGCCGCGACCCCGTGCGGACCCACTTCGACGCCTTCCCCGACAAGGTACCGCCGTGTCACCGTGTCACCGTGTCACCATGTCCCCTTGTCACCGCGTCCCCGTGTCCCCTGTCACCCCGTCACCGCGTCCCCCTGTCACCCCATCACTGTATCCCCTTGTCACCGTGACCCCGTGCGGACCCACTTCGACGCCTTCCCCGACAAGGTACCGCCCTGTCACTGTGTCACCGTGTCACCATGTCCCCTTGTCACCGCGTCCCCGTGTCCCCTGTCACCGCGTCCCCCTGTCACTGTGACCCCGTGCGGACCCACTTCGACGCCTTCCCCGACAAGGTACCGCCGCGTCACCATGTCCCCTTGTCACCATGTCCCCTTGTCACCGTGTCCCCGTGTCCCCTGTCACCCCGTCACCGCGTCCCCCTGTCACCCCATCACTGTATCCCCTTGTCACCGCGACCCCGTGCGGACCCACTTCGACGTCTTCCCCGACAAGGTACTGCCGTGTCACCATGTCCCCTTGTCACCATGTCACCTTGTCACCACGTCCCCGTGACCCCCTGTCACCCCATCACTGTATCCCCTTGTCACCATGACCCCGTGCGCACCCACTTCGACGCCTTCCCCGACAAGGTACCGCCGTGTTCCCCTGTCCCCATGTCACCATGTCACCATGTCCCCTTGTCACCCTGTCACCATGTCACCGTCACCACGTCCCTGTGCCCCCCCGTCACCCTGTCCCCCATCACCACGTCCCCCTGTCACTGTGACCCCGTGCGGACCCACTTCGACGCCTTCCCCGACAAGGTACCGCCGCGTCACCGTGTCCCCTTGTCACCCCATCCCCTTGTCACCGCGTCCCCCTGTCCCCCCGTCACTGTGTCCCCGTGCAGACCCACTGCGACACCTTCCCGGACAAGGTACCACCGCATCCCCTGTCACCACGTCCCCATCACCGCGTCCCCTTGTCACCATGTCCCCCGTCACCGCATCCGCCTGTCACTGCGTCCCCCTGTCCCCATGTCCTCCATGTCCCCACATGCTCCCTTGTCCTCATGCTGTCCCTGTCCCCACACCGTCCCTGTCCCCACGCCGTCCCCGTCCTCACACTGTCCCTGTCCCTGTCCCTGTCCCCATGTGCTCCATGTCCCCACACCGTCCCTGTCCCCACGCCGTCCCCGTCCTCACGCCGTCCCTGTCCCCCAGGTCGCCATCCAGCTCAATGACACCCACCCGTCCCTGGCCATCCCTGAGCTCATGCGGATCCTGGTGGACGAGGAGAGACTGCCCTGGGAGAAGGTGACACCGGGACCCGGGGGGGCACCGGGACCCTGGGGACACCAGGACGGGGGACATCGGGACCGGGGGGACACCGGGACTGGGGACACCGGGACCCTGGGGACACCGGGACCTGGGGACACCGGGACCTGGGGACACCGGAGTGGGGGGGGCCCTGAGAGGGGGCACTGTGGAGGGACCACAGGATGGAGGTCCCCAGGGATGGGACATTGTGGGGACGGAGGTCCCCAAGGGTGGAGGTCCCTGAGGATGGGGGTCCCCAGGGATGGAGGTCCCCAAGGATGGAAGTCCCCAAGGAAGGGACATTGTTGGGATGGAGGTCCCCGAGGATGGAGGTCCCCGAGGATGGAGGTCCCCAGGGATGGAGGTCCCCAGGGATGGAGGTTCCCCAAGGACGCAGGTCCCCAAGGAGGGGACAGGGTGGGGATGGGATCCCCAAGGATGGATGTCCCCAACAATGGAGGTCCCCAAGGATGCAGGTCCCCAAGGATGGAACATTGTTGGGATGGAGGTCCCCGAGGATGGAGGTCCCCAAGGTTGGAGGTCCCCAAGGATGGAAGTCCCCAAGGAAGGGACATTGTTGGGATGGAGGTCCCCGGGGATGGAGGTCCCCAAGGTTGGAGGTCCCCAAGGATGGAAGTCCCCAAGGAAGGGACATTGTTGGGATGGAGGTCCCCGGGGATGGAGGTCCCCAAGGATGGAGGTCCCCAAGGATGGAAGTCCCCAAGGAAGGGACATTGTTGGGATGGAGGTCCCCGGGGATGGAGGTCCCCGAGGATGGAGGTCTCCAAGGATGGATGTCCCCAACAATGGAGGTCCCCAAGGATGCAGGTCCCCAAGGATGGGACATTGTGGGGATGGAGGTCCCCAAGGATGGAGAGCCCCGAGGATGGAGGTCCCTGAGGATGGAGGTTCCCAGGGATGGAGGTCCCCAAGGACACAGGTCCCCAAGGATGGGACATTGTGGGGATGGAGGTCCCCGAGGATGGAGGTCCCCGAGGATGGAGGTCCCCAAGGGTGGAGGTCCCCAAGGATGGAAGTCCCCAAGGAAGGGACATTGTTGGGATGGAGGTCCCCGAGGATGCAGGTCCCCAAGGATGGGACATTGTGGGGCTGCAGGTCTCCAAGGATGGAGGTCCCCAGGGATGGAGGTCCCCAAGGATGGAGGTCCCCAAGGATGGAGGTCCCCAGGGATGGGGGTCCCCAAGGATGGAGGTCCCCAAGGAAGGGACATTGTGGGGATGGAGCTCCCCCCGGCCGGGTCTCCCCATGGCTGCGGGTGACACGGTGACACGGTGACACGGTGACATGGGTGACACGGTGACACTGTCCCCAGGCCTGGGAGCTGACCGTGCGCACCTGTGCCTACACCAACCACACGGTGCTGTGGGTGTCACGGTGACACGGGTGACACAGTGACACTGTCCCCAGGCCTGGGAGCTGACCGTGCGCACCTGCGCCTACACCAACCACACGGTGCTGCCCGAGGCCCTGGAGCGCTGGCCCGTCCACCTGCTGGAGACGCTGCTGCCCCGACACCTGGAGATCATCTACGAGATCAACCAGCGCTTCCTGGACGTGGGTCCCGCCGGGGACGGGGCCCGTGGGGATGGGGATGGGGCCGGACGCCTGGGCCCCCATGGGGACGGGGTGGAGATGGGGCCGGACGCCTGGGCCCCGTGGGGATGGGGATGGGGCCGGACGCCGGGGTCCCCATAGAGATGGGGCCGGATGCCTGGGCCCCCATGGGGATGGGGATGGGGCCGGACGCCTGGACCCCCATGGGGATGGGGATGGGGCCGGACGCCGGGGTCCCCGTGGGGATGGGGCCGGACGCCTGGGCCCCCATGGGGATGGGGAGGAGATGGGGCCGGACGCCTGGGCCCCCATGGGTAGAGGGCAGAGGGGGGCCCAGATGCCAGGACCCCCCGGGTGGTTGTGGGGCGTCGTGGGGCAGAGCAGGGGTGGTTGTGGGGCAGAGCAGGGGTGGTTGTGGGTGCCATGGGGCAGGGCGCTCACCCGGACACCTGGGCCCCTCGGTGGGCGCCATGGGGCAGAGCGCTCACCCGGATGCCTGGGCCCCGGGTGGTTGTGGGCGCCGTGGGGCAGGGCGCTCACCCGGACGCCTGGGCCCCTCGGTGGGCGCCGTGGGGCAGGGCGCTCACCCGGATGCCTGGGCCCCGGGTGGTTGTGGGTGCCATGGGGCAGGGCGCTCACCCGGACGCCTGGGCCCCGGGTGGTTGTGGGCGCCGTGGGGCAGGGCGCTCACCCGGACGCCTGGGCCCCCAGCGCGTCTACGCCACGTTCCCCGGGGACCACGACCGGCTGCGGCGGATGTCGCTGGTGGAGGAGGGCAGCGTGAAGCGCATCAACATGGCCCATCTGTGCATCGTGGGCTCGCACGCCGTCAACGGCGTCGCCCGCATCCACTCCGAAATCCTCAAGAAGACGGTGTAGGTGCCACCGCCACCGCCGGGGCCACCGCGCGGCCCTTGGGACCCTCCGTCCCCCTTCGTCCCCCCATCCGTCCCCCTTGGTCCCTCCGTCCCCCTTGGTCCCTCCATCCATCCCTCTCAGTCCCCACTCCAGTTGTTGTCCCCATTCCTGATGATGTCCCCATCTCCATTACTGTCTCTGTCCCCATCCCGTTGCTGTCCCCGTCCCCATTGCTGTCCCCATCCCGTTGATGTCCCCATCCCATCCCGTCCCCGTCCCTGTTGATGTCCCCATCCCCATTGGTGTCCCCATCCCATCCCGTCCCCATCCCCGTCCCTGTCCCCGTCCCCACCACTGTCTGTCCCCGTCCCTGTTGATGTCCCTGTCCCCATCCCATCCCTGTCCCTGTCCCCATCGCTGTCCCCGTCCCCATTGCTGTCCCCATCCTGTCAATGTCCCCATCCCGTCCCTGTCCCCATCACTGTCCCCGTCCCTGTCCCATCCTCTCCCCGTCGCTGTCCCTGTTTCCATCACTGTCCCCATCCCATCCCTATCCCTGTCCCCATCCTCATTGCTGTCCTGTCCCCATCCCATCCCCGTCCTGTCCCTGTCCCCATTGCTGTCCTGTCCCTGTCCCCATCCCTGTCAATGTCCCCGTCCCCACCGCTGTTCCCGTCCCTGTCCCCGTCCTGTCCCCATCCGGTCCCCATCCCTGTCCCCGTCCCCACCACTGTCCCGTCCCTGTCCCTGTCGATGTCCCCGTCCTGTCCCCATCCCTGTCCCCATCCCTGTCCCCGTCCCCGTCCCCACGGCTGTCCCCGTCCCTGTCCCCGTCCCCATTGATGTCCCCATCCCTGTCCTGTCCCCATCCCCATCCCTGTCTTCGTCCCCATGGCTGTCCCCATCCCTGTCCCCGTCCCCATTGATGTCCCCACGGCTGTCCCCGTCCCCATTGATGTCCCCATCCCTGTCCTGTCCCCATCCCTGTCCCCATCCCCATCGATGTCCCCACAGCTGTCCCCGTCCCTGTCCCCGTCCCCATTGATGTCCCCATCCCTGTCCTGTCCCCGTCCCTGTCCCCGTCCCTGTCCCCGTCCCCACGGCTGTCCCCGTCCCATCCCATCCCATCCCTGTCCCCGTCCCTGTCCCCGTCCCCATTGATGTCCCTGTCCCCGTCCCCACGGCCGTCCCCGTCCCCGGCAGCTTCAAGGATTTCTACGAGCTGGAGCCGCAGAAGTTCCAGAACAAGACGAACGGGATCACCCCGCGGCGCTGGCTGGTGCTCTGCAACCCGGGGCTGGCCGAGGTCATCGCCGAGGTACCGCGGGGGGCTATGGGGGCTATGGGGTGCTATGGGGCTATGGGGAGCTATGGGGGCTATGGGGCTATGGGGCTATGGGGTGCCATTGGATGCTATGGGGCTATGGGGGCTATGGGGGGTATGGGGATCTATGGGGATCTATGGGGAGCTATGGGTGCTATGGGGCTATGGGGGCTATGGGGCTATGGGGCTATGGGGTGCCATTGGATGCTATGGGGCTATGGCTGGTGCTCTGCAACCCGGGGCTGGCCGAGGTCATCGCCGACGTACCGCGGGGGGGCTATGGGGAGGAATGGGGAGCTGTGGGGATCTATGGGGCTATGGGGAGCTATGGGGCTATGGGGCTATGGGGCTATGGGGGCTATGGGGGCTATGGGGGCTATGGGGCTATGGGGGGTATGGGGCTATGGGGGGTATGGGGCTATGAGGTGCCATTGGGTGCTATGGGGTTCAATGGGAGCTATAGGTTTCAATGGGTGCTATAAGGTTCAATGGGAGCTATAGGGTTCAATGGGTGCTATAGGTTTCAATGGGTGCTATAGGTTTCAATGGGTGCTATAGGGTTCAATGGGTGCTATAAGGTTCAATGGGTGCTATAGGGTTCAATGGGTGCTATAGGGTTCAATGGGTGCTATAAGGTTCAATGGGTGCTATAGGGTTCAATGGGTGCTATAGGGTTCAATGGGTGCTATAAGGTTCAATGGGTGCTATAGGGTTCAATGGGTGCTATAGGGTTCAATGGGTGCTATAAGGTTCAATGGGTGCTATAGGGCGCTATCAGGTGCAATGCAGTGCGATGGTGTCCCTGCGGTGTCCACGTGTCCCCATGATGTCTCCATGTCCCCATGTCCCATGATGTCCCTGCGGTGTCCCCACAGTGTCCCCGTGTCCAATGGTGTCCCCACATCCTGCGGTGTCCCCCATGGTGTCCCCACGGTGTCCCTGTGCCCTGCGTGTCCCCATGTCCCCCCACGGTGTCCCCACAGTGTCCCTGTGTCTGATGGTGTCCCTGCATCCCGTGGTGTCCTCATGTCCCCCCCATGTCCCCACACTGTCCCGGTGTCCCCATGCTGTCCCCATGTCCCCCCATGTCCCCATGGTGTCCCCACGGTGTCCCCATGTCCCCACACTGTCCCCACACTGTCCCCACATTGTCCCCATGTCCCCAGCGCATCGGTGAGGATTTCATCGCCGACCTGGACCAGCTGCGGCAGCTCCCCACGGTGTCCCCATGTCCCCACACTGTCCCCCCATGTCCCCACACTGTCCCCACGCTGTACCCACGCTGTCCCCATGTCCCCATGCTGTCCCCACACTGTCCCCATGTCCCCGTGTCCCCATGCTGTCCCCATGTCCCCACATTGTCCCCATGTCCCCTCACTGTCCCCATGTCCCCAGCGCATCAGCGAGGATTTCATCGCCGACCTGGACCAGCTGCGGCAGCTCCCCACGGTGTCCCCATGTCCCCATGTCCCCACGGTGTCCCCATGTCCCCATGTCCCCATGTCCCCACACTGTCCCCATGTCCCCACACTGTCCCCACACTGTCCCCTCATGTCCCCAGCGCATCGGGGAGGATTTCATCGCCGACCTGGACCAGCTGCGGCAGCTCCTGACGCTCGTGGACGACGACGGCTTCATCAGGGACGTGGCCAAGGTCAAACAGGTCAGAGGGGACAGGGACAGGGACAGGGGGACAGGGGGACGGGGACGGGGGGACAGGGGGACAGGGGGACAGGGGGACAGGGACAGGGACAGGGACATAGGGACAGGGACATGGGGACAGGGATGGGGGGACATGGGGGATCATGGGGGTCCCAGATGCAGGTTCTGAGTCCCAGGGGGCAGTTCCAGGCTCTGAGGGGCAGTTCCAGGCTCTGAGGGGCAGTTCCAGGGCCCACGGGGGCAGTTTCAGGTCCCAGAGGGCCAGTTTTGGGGTCTGGGGGCAGTTTTGGTCCCCAGGGGGCAGTTCCAGGTCCCCAGGGGGCAGTTCCAGGTCCCAGGGGGGCAGTTTCGGTCCCCAGGGGGCAGTTCCGGGTTCCAAGGGGCAGTTCCGGGTTCCAAGGGGCAGTTCCAGCCCCCAGGGGGCAGTTTCGGTCCCCAGGGGGCAGTTTTGGTGTCCAGGGGGCAGTTCCAGGCTCCAGGGGGCAGTTCCAGGTCCCAGAGGGGCAGTTTTGGGATCCGGGGGCAGTTCCAGCCCCCAGGGGGCAGTTCCTGGTTCCCAGGGGGCAGTTCCAGCCCCCAGGGGGCAGTTCCAGGTCCCAGAGGGGCAGTTTTGGGGTCTGGGGGCAGTTCCGGGTTCCAAGGGGCAGTTCTGGGTTCCAAGGGGCAGTTCCAGGACCCCAGGGGGCAGGTTCTGGATCCAGGGGGCAGTTCCAAGGTTCCAAGGGGCAGTTTTGGTCCCCAGGGGGCAGTTCCAGGACCCCAGGGGGCAGTTCCTGGTCCCCAGGGGGCAGTTTTGGGATCCGGGGGCAGTTCCAGTTCCCAGGGGGCAGTTTCGGTCCCCGGGGGGGCAGTTCCAGCCCCCAGGGGGCAGTTCCTGGTTCCCAGGGGGCAGTTTTGGGATCCGGGGGCAGTTCCAGCCCCCAGGGGGCAGTTCCAGGTCCCAGAGGGGCAGTTTTGGTCCCCAGGGGGCAGTTCCAGCCCCCAGGGGGCAGTTCCGGGTTCCCAGGGGGCAGTTCTGGGTTCCCAGGGGGCAGTTCCAGCCCCCAGGGGGCAGTTTCGGTCCCCAGGGGGCAGTTCCGGGTTCCCAGGGGGCAGTTCCAGGTCCCCAGGGGGCAGTTCCAGGACCCCAGGGGGCAGTTTCGGTCCCCAGGGGGCAGTTCCAGGTTCCAAGGGGGCAGTTCTGGGTCCCCAGGGGGCAGTTCCCACCCCCAGGGGGCAGTTCCCGCCCCCCGATGCCCCCCTGACCCCCCGTTCCCCCCAGGAGAACAAGGCGAAGCTGGCGGCGCTGCTGGAGCGGGAGCACAAGGTCAAGGTCAACCCCGCGTCGCTGTTCGACGTCCAGGTCAAGCGGATCCACGAGTACAAGCGGCAGCTGCTCAACTGCCTCCACGTGGTGACGCTCTACAACCGTGCGTGGGCCCCGGCGTCCGGGAGACCCGACACACCCCAAAGGGCCCCGGCGTCCGGGGACTGACCCCAACCCACCCCAAAGGGCCCCGGCGTCCGGGAGACCCGACCTGTCCCCAGAGGGCCCCGGCGTCCGGGAGACCCAACCCGCCCCAAAGGGCCCCGGCGTCCGGGAGACCCAACACACCCCAAAGGGCCCCGGCGTCCGGGAGACCCGACCTGTCCCCAAAGGGCCCCGGCGTCCGGGAGACCCAACACACCCCAAAGGGCCCCGGCGTCCGGGACTGACCCCAACCCGCCCCAAAGGGCTCCGGCGTCCGGGAGACCCGACACACCCCAAAGGGCCCAGGCGTCCGGGGACCTGACCCATCCCCAAAGGGCCCCGGCGTCCGGGAGACCCGACCTGTCCCCAAAGGGCCCCGGCGTCCGGGAGACCCAACACACCCCCAGAGGGCCCCGGCGTCCGGGAGACCCGACCTGTCCCCAAAGGGCCCCGGCGTCCGGGAGACCCAACACACCCCCAGAGGGCCCCGGTGTCCGGGGACCCGACCTGTCCCCAAAGGGCCCCGGCATCCGGGACCTGACCCCAAACTGCCCCCGAAGGGCCCTGGCGTCCGGGACTGACCCTATCCCACCCGCAAAGGGCCCCGGCGTCCGGGGGACCCCAACCAGCCCCTAAAGGGCTCCAGTGTCCGGGACCCGACCCGTCCCCAAAGGGCCCCGGCGTCCGGGGGAGGTCCCCACACCCCAACGCCCCCCCCAGGCTCCCGGGTGTCCCCAGCCCCCGTTGGGAGCCGCTGTGTCCCCCCCCCACCCCCCCGCGCAGAGGGGGCCCAGGCGTCCGGGCCCCCCTGAGCCGCCCTCTCCCCCCAGGGATCAAGAAGGAGCCCAACAAGCCCTTCGTGCCCCGAACCGTCATGATCGGGGGCAAGGTGGGGCCCGGGGGCGCTATGGGGCGGCGTGGGGGGTCCTATGGGCCGGGGGGGTCCTATGGGGGGCAAGGAGGGGGGTCCTATGGGGCAGGGGGGGGGGTCCTATGGGCCGGGGGGGTCCTATGGGGCAGGGGGGGGTCCTATGGGGCGGGGGGATCCTATGGGGGGCAAGGAGGGGACTTGGGGAGGACCTATAGGGACTGTGAGAGTCGTTGGGGGCCCTAGGGGCACTTGGGGGGCCCTATAGGCCTTGGGGAGGTCATGGGGGTCCCTATAGGCACTGGGGGGGCTCATCAGGTCCCTATAGGTCTTGGAGGGATCTTGGGGACCCCTATAGACACTGGGAGGCTCATGGGGTCCCTATAGGTCTTGGGGGGGTCATGGGGGTCCCTATAGGCAGTGGGGACTCATGGGGTCCCTATAGACACTGGGTGGCTCATGAGGTCCCTATAGGTTCTGGGACCTCATGGGGTCCCTATAGGCACTGGGGGGTCTCATGGGGTCCCTATAGGTCTTGGGGGGCTCATGGGGGTCCCTATAGGTCTTGGGGGGGCTCGTGAGGTCCCTATAGGTCTTGGGGGGGTCCCTATAGGCACCGGGGGGCTCATGGGGTCCCAAGGGGTCCCAGCAGGTCCCAAGGGGGGTCCCAGGGCCACAGGAAGCTCCTGGGGGGACATTGGGTGCCCCAAGGGGACCTGGGGGGCCGGGGGGGTCCCAGGGCTTTGGGGACCCCTTGGGGGGGGTCCAGGTGGCCCCTGACCCCCCCCCGTGTCCCCAGGCGGCCCCCGGGTACCACATGGCCAAGATGATCATCAAGTTGATCACGTCCATCGGGGACGTGGTGAACCACGACCCGGTGGTGGGCGACCGCCTCAAGGTGTTGTTCCTGGAGAACTACCGCGTGTCGCTGGCCGAGAAGGGTAGGACCCCAAAACCACCCAAAATACCCCCAAAACGACCAAAAACACCCCAAAATACCCCCAGAACACCCCAAAATACCCCCAGAACCACCCAAAACACCCCCAGAACCGCCTCAAGGTGTTGTTCCTGGAGAACTACCGCGTGTCGCTGGCCGAGAAGGGTAGGACCCCAAAACCACCCAAAATACCCCCAAAACGACCAAAAACACCCCAAAATACCCCCAGAACACCCCAAAATACCCCCAGAACCACCCAAAACACCCCCAGAACCGCCTCAAGGTGTTGTTCCTGGAGAACTACCGCGTGTCGCTGGCCGAGAAGGGTAGGACCCCAAAACCACCCAAAATACCCCCAAAACGACCAAAAACACCCCAAAATACCCCCAGAACACCCCAAAATACCCCCAGAACAACCCAAAACACCCCCAGAACCGCCTCAAGGTGTTGTTCCTGGAGAACTACCGCGTGTCGCTGGCCGAGAAGGGTAGGAGCCCAAAACCACCCAAAATTCACCCAAAACGACCCAAAACACCCCCAAAACCCCCCAAAACACCCCAAAATACCCCCAGAACAACCCAAAATACCCCCAGAACAACCCAAAACACCCCCAGAACCACCCAGAACCACCCAAAATACCCCCAAAACGACCCAAAACACCCCCAAAACCCCCCAGAACCACCCAAAACACCCCAAAATACCCCCAGAACCACCCAAAACACCCCCAGAACCGCCTCAAGGTGTTGTTCCTGGAGAACTACCGCGTGTCGCTGGCCGAGAAGGGTAGGAGCCCAAAACCACCCCGAAATACCCCCAAAACGACCCAAAACACCCCCAAACCCCCCCAAAACACCCCAAAATACCCCCAGAACCACCCAAAATACCCCCAGAACAACCCAAAACACCCCCAGAACCGCCTCAAGGTGTTGTTCCTGGAGAACTACCGCGTGTCGCTGGCCGAGAAGGGTAGGACCCCAAAACCACCCCAAAATTCACCCAAAACGACCAAAAACACCCCCCCAAAACCCCCAGAACCACCCAAAACACCCCAAAATACCCCCAGAACCACCCAAAACACCCCCAGAACCGCCTCAAGGTGTTGTTCCTGGAGAACTACCGCCTGTCGCTGGCCGAGAAGGGTAGGACCTCAAAACGGGCAGAACCACCCCAAAAACCACCCTGAGCACCCCAAAACACCCCAAAACCACCCAAAACTCCCCCAAAACACTCCCCAAACCCCCCAGAACCACCCGAAAACCACCAGAATCAGCCCCAAATCACCCCCAAAAGGAACCAGAACTCTTCAAATCTACCCCATATCATGGTGTCCGCGTGGTGTCCCCACGGTGTCGCCATGATGTCCCCATGGAGTCTCTGTGTCCCTATGGTGTCTCCATGCTGTCCCCATGGTGTCCCCACGCTGTCTCCATGCTGTCCCCATGGTTTCCCCGTGGTGTCCCCATGGTGTCCCCATGGTGTCTCCATGATGTCCCCGTGGTGTCCCCATGGCCCCACAGTGTCCGCATGGTGTCCCCATGGTGTCCCCATGGTGTCTGCATGATGTCCCCATGGTGTCCCCATGCTGTCCCCATGGTGTCCTCATGTCCCATGATGTCCCTATGGTGTCTCCATGCTGTCCCCATGGTTTCCCCGTGGTGTCCCCATGTCCCCATGGTGTCCCCATGGTGTCTCCATGATGTCCCCGTGGTGTCCCATGGCCCCACAGTGTCCGCATGGTGTCCCTATGGTGTCCCCATGGTGTCTGCATGATGTCCCCATGGTGTCCCCATGCTGTCCCCATGGTGTCCTCATGTCCCCATGATGTCCCTATGGTGTCTCCATGCTGTCCCCATGGTTTCCCCGTGGTGTCCCCATGTCCCCATGGTGTCCCCATGGTGTCTCCATGATGTCCCCGTGGTGTCTCCATGTCCCCACAGTGTCCGCATGGTGTCCCTATGGTGTCCCCATGGTGTCTGCATGATGTCCCCACGGTGTCCCCATGCTGTCCCCATGGTGTCCTCATGTCCCCATGATGTCCCTATGGTGTCTCCATACTGTCCCCATGGTTTCCCCATGATGTCCCCACGTCCCCACACTGTCTCCATGCTGTCCCCATGGTTTCCCCGTGGTGTCCCCATGGTGTCCCCATGGTGTCTCCATGATGTCCCCATGGTGTCCCATGGCCCCACAGTGTCCGCATGGTGTCCCTATGGTGTCCCCATGGTGTCTGCATGATGTCCCCACGGTGTCCCCATGCTGTCCCCATGGTGTCCTCATGTCCCCATGATGTCCCTATGGTGTCTCCATGCTGTCCCATGGTTTCCCCAGTGGTGTCCCCATGTCCCCATGGTGTCCCCATGGTGTCTCCATGATGTCCCCGTGGTGTCCCCATGGCCCCACAGTGTCCGCATGGTGTCCCTATGGTGTCCCATGGTGTCTGCATGATGTCCCCATGGTGTCCCCATGCCTGTCCCCATGGTGTCCTCATGTCCCCATGATGTCCCTATGGTGTCTCCATGCTGTCCCCATGGTTTCCCCGTGGTGTCCCCATGTCCCCATGGTGTCCCCATGGTGTCTCCATGATGTCCCCGTGGTGTCCCCATGGCCCCACAGTGTCCGCATGGTGTCCCTATGGTGTCCCCATGGTGTCTGCATGATGTCCCCATGGTGTCCCCATGCTGTCCCCATGGTGTCCTCATGTCCCCATGATGTCCCTATGGTGTCTCCATGCTGTCCCCATGGTTTCCCCATGATGTCCCATGTCCCCATGGTGTCCCCATGGTGTCTCCATGATGTCCCCGTGGTGTCCCCATGTCCCCACAGTGTCCGCATGGTGTCCCCATGGTGTCTGCATGATGTCCCCACGGTGTCCCCATGCTGTCCCCATGGTGTCCTCATGTCCCCATGATGTCCCTATGGTGTCTCCATGCTGTCCCCATGATTTCCCCGTGGTGTCCCATGTCCCCATGGTGTCCCCATGGTGTCTCCATGATGTCCCCGTGGTGTCCCCATGGCCCCACAGTGTCCGCATGGTGTCCCTATGGTGTCCCCATGGTGTCTGCATGATGTCCCCACGGTGTCCCCATGCTGTCCCCATGGTGTCCTCATGTCCCCATGATGTCCCTATGGTGTCTCCATGCTGTCCCCATGATTTCCCCGTGTGTCCCCATGTCCCCATGGTGTCTCCATGATGTCCCCACGCTGTCTCCATGCTGTCCCCATGATTTCCTGTGGTGTCCCCATGTCCCCATGCTGTCTCCATGCTGTCCCCACGTCCCCACGGTGTCCCCATGGTTTCCCCATGATGTCCCCACGTCCCCACGCTGTCTCCATGCTGTCCCCACGCTGTCCTCACAGTGTCCCCACGGTGTCTCCATGGTATCCCCATTATGTCCCCATGTTCCCATGGTGTCTCCATGCTGTCCCCACGTTGTCCCCACGGTGTCCCCATGCTGTCCCCATGGTGTCTCCATGATGTCCCCATGGTTTCACCATGATGTCCCCACGTCCCCACACTGTCCCACGCTGTCTCCATGGTGTCCCCACGGTCTCCCATGCTGTCTCCATGGTTTCCCCACGGTGTCCCCCATGTCCCCATGATGTCCCCATGTCTCCATGCTGTCCCCACGGTGTCCCACGATGTCCCCATGGTGTCCCCACGCTGTCCCCACAGTGTCCCCACGTGTCTCCATGGTATCCCCATTATGTCCCATGTTCCCATGGTGTCTCCATGCTGTCCCACGTTGTCCCCACGGTCTCCCCATGCTGTCTCCATGGTTTCCCCACGGTGTCCCCATGTCCCCACACTGTCCCCATGCTGTCCCCACGCTGTCCCCACGCTGTCCCCACGGTGTCCCCATGCTGTCCCCACGGTGTCCCCGCGCTGTCCCACGCTGTCCCCACGCTGTCCCCACGTTGTCCCCACGTTGTCCCCACGGTGTCCCCATGCTGTCCCCATGGTGTCTCCATGATGTCCCCATGGTTTCACCATGATGTCCCCACGTCCCCACACTGTCCCCACGCTGTCTCCATGCTGTCCCACGGTCTCCCCATGCTGTCTCCATGGTTTCCCCACGGTGTCCCCATGTCCCCACGCTGTCCCCATGCTGTCCCCATGCTGTCCCCACGTTGTCCCCACACTGTCCCCACAGTGTCCCCACGGTGTCTCCATGGTGTCCCCATGATGTCCCCATGTTCCCATGGTGTCTCCATGCTGTCCCCACGCTGTCCCCACGCTGTCCCCATGCTGTCCCCACACTGTCCCCACGTTGTCCCCACGCTGTCCCCACGTTGTCCCCACGTTGTCCCCACGCTGTCCCCATGCTGTCCCCACGTTGTCCCCACGGTGTCCCCATGTCCCCACGCTGTCCCCACGCTGTCCCCACGGTGTCCCCCACGTTGTCCCACGCTGTCCCGCGCTGTCCCCACGCTGTCCCCACGGTGTCCCCACGCTGTCCCCACGGTGTCCCCACGGCGTCCCCGCGCTGTCCGCAGTGATCCCGGCGGCCGACCTCTCGGAGCAGATCTCCACGGCGGGCACCGAGGCCTCGGGCACCGGCAACATGAAGTTCATGCTCAACGGGGCGCTCACCATCGGCACCATGGACGGCGCCAACGTGGAGATGGCCGAGGAGGCGGGCGAGGAGAACCTCTTCATCTCGGGATGCGCGTGGAGGACGTCGAGGCGCTCGACCACAAGGGGTGGGTGCCCCCCACGCCCTTGGGTGCCCCGGGACCCCCCCGCGGCTCCTTCGCTCCCCAGAATGCTCCATGGCTCCCTGTTGATGCCCCATGGTCCCCATTGATGCCCCATGGTCCCCATTGAGGTCCCATGGTCCCCATTAGTGTCCCAAAGTCTCCATTGATGCCCCATGGCCCCCCTTGGCTCCCCATGGTCCCCATTGACTTCCATGGTCCCTATTGAGGTTTCATGGTCCTCATTGAGGTCCCATGGTCCCCACTGAGGTCCCGTGGTCCCTATAGAGGTTTCGTGGTCCTCATTGAGGTCCCATGGTCCCCGTTGAGGTCCCATGGTCCCCATTAGTGTCCCAAAGTCCCCATTGATGCCCCATGGTCCCTCTTGGCTCCCCATGGTCTCCATTGACTCCCCATTGCTCCCATGGTCCCTATAGACTCTCCATGGTCCCCATTGATGCCCCATGGTCCCCATTGACTTCCCATGGTCCCTACTGAGGTTTCATGGTCCTGACTGAGATCCCATGGTCCCCGTTGAGGTCCATGGTCCCCATTAGTGTCCCAAAGTCCCATTGATGCCCCATGGTCCCTCTTGGCTCCCCATGGTCTCCATTGACTCCCCATTGCTCCCCATGACTCCCCATGGTCCCTATAGACTTCCCATGGTCCCCATTGATGCCCATGGTCCCCATTGACTTCCCATGGTCCCTATTGAGGTTTCATGGTCCTCATTGAGGTCCCATGGTCCCCATTAGGTCCGTGGTCCCCATTAGTGTCCCAAAGTCCCCACTGATGCCCCATGGTCCCTCTTGGCTCCCCATGGTCTCCATTGACTCCCCATTGCTCCCCATGACTCTCCATGGTCCCCATGACTCCCCATGGTCCCTATAGACTCTCCATGGTCCCCATTGATGCCCCATGGTCCCCATTGACTTCCCATGGTCCCTATTGAGGTTTCATGGTCCTCATTGAGGTCCCAAAGTCCCCATTGATGCCCCATGGTCCCTCTTGGCTCCTCATGGTCTCCATTGACTCCCCATTGCTCCCATGACTCTCCATGGTCCCTATAGACTCTCCATGGTCCCCATTGATGTCCCATGGTCCCCATTAGTGTCCCAAAGTCCCCATTGATGCCCCATGGTCCCCCTTGGCTCCCCATGGTCTCCATTGACTCCCCATTGCTCCCCATGGCCCCTATAGACTCTCCATGGTCCCCATTGATGCCCCACGATTGCTATTGACTCCCCATGATCTCCATTGACACCTCATTGGTCCTCATTGACATCCCATCACCCCATTGACTTCTCATTGGTTCTTATTGATTCCCCATTGGTCTCCATTGATGTCTCATTGGCCCTCAGTGTGCCCCATTGGTCCCCATTGACTCCCCATTGGTCTCCACTGACTCCCCATTGGCCCTCATTGATGTCCCATGACACCCGTTGAGTCTCCATTGACTCCCATGATCCCCATTGAGTCCCCATTGGTCCTCATTGACTCCCCATGATCCCCGTTGAGTCCCCATTGACATTCCATGGTCCCCATTGACATCCCATGATCCCCATTGACTCCCATGGTCTCCATTTGATCCCCGTTGACTCCTCATGATCCCCATTGACTCCCCATGGTCTCCATTTGACCCTCGTTGACTCCCCATGGTCTCCATTTGACCCCCGTTGACTCCCCATTGGTTCCGTTGACTCCCCATGGACTCCCCATGGTCCCTGTTGCCTCCCCACGGTCCCCGTTTGACCCCGGTGCCTCCCCATGATCCCCATTGACTCTCCATGATCCCCGTTGACTCTCCATGATCCCCGTTGGCTCCCTATGATCCCCATTGACATCCCATGATCCCCATTGACTCCCCATGGTCTCCATTTGACTCCCATTGACTCCCCATGATCCCTGTTGACTCCCCATGACCCCTGTTGCCTCCCCATGGTCCCCGTTGCCTCCCCACGGTCTCCGTTTGACCCCGGTGCCTCCCCGCGCCCTCCGCGTCCCCAGGTACTGCGCCCGCGACTACTACGAGCGTCTCCCGGAGCTGCGGCAGGTCATCGACCAGCTCAACAGCGGCTTCTTCAGCCCCCGCCAGCCCGACCTGTTCCGCGACATCGTCAACATGCTCATGAACCACGACAGGTCCGGACGCCAGGGCCCCTCTGGGTGTTGGGGTCTTGGTGCCCGGACGCTTGGGCCCCTTTGGGTATTGGGTACCCAAGTCTTGGTACCCAGACGCCTGGGCCCCTTTGGGTATTGGGGTCTGGGTCTTGGTGCCCGGACGCCTGGGCCCCTTTGGGTATTGGGGTCTTGGTGCCCGGACGCCTGGGCCCCTCTGATGTTGGGATCTTGGTGCCCGGACACCTGGGCCCCTTTGGGTGTTGGGGTCTGGGTCTTGGTGCCCGGACGCCTGGGCCCCTCTGATGTTGGATCTTGGTGCCCGGACGCCTGGGCCCCTTTGGGTGTTGGGGTCTGGGTGCCCGGACGCCTGGGCCCCCTGACCCCCGGCGCCCCCCAGGTTTAAGGTCTTTGCCGACTACGAGGCCTACGTGCAGTGCCAGGAGAAGGTCAGCGCCCTCTTCAAGGTGGGTCCGGGGGGCAGAGGGGACCTGGGTGGGGGGGACGGTGCAAAGGGGCGACCCCCCCCCCGCCCCGGTGACCGTCCCCCCCCGTCCCCACGCAGGACACGCGGGAATGGACCAGGAAGGTGATCCGGAACATCGCGGCCTCGGGGAAGTTCTCGAGCGACCGGACCATCGCGCAGTACGCGCGGGAGATCTGGGGCGCCGAGCCCACGCGGCACCGCATCCCGGCGCCCGACGAGCCCCGCGACTAGCCCGGACGCCGGGGCCCCCAGCCCAGCGCCATCCCGGCCCGGACGCCTGGGCCCCCCAACCCAGCCCGGACGCCTGGGCCCCCCCAGTGCTCCCCACCCGGACGCCTGGGCCCCTCCAACCCAGCCCGGACGCCTGGGCCCCCCCAGTGCTCCCCACCCGGACGCCTGGGCCCCCCAACCCAGCCCGGACGCCTGGGCCCCCCGAGTGCTCCCCACCCGGACGCCTGGGCCCCCACCCCAGCATGAAGCTGCTCCTGCCTCGACGCCGGGGCCTTTCGGCGCTTCCCGCCCGGACGCCGGGGCCCCCCCATCCTGTTTTTCTTTTCCTGTTTTTCTTTTTTTTTTAATGCTCCTTTTTGTCCTTTTTAATTTATTTTTTGGGGGGGAAACGCTGCTGCCCCCCCCCACCTGAAGAGGGGGGGCTGGGTGAATTGGGGGGGGGGGCATTGGACCCCCCCCCCCCCCCCGGGCTGAGATGTCGCTGGGAAATAAAGCTGAGAAACTGCCGGGGGCTCCGGCTGCTTCCGCGCCCGGACGCCTGGGCCCCTTTTGGGGAGGGGGCGCCCGGACGCCTGGGCCCCTTTGCGGGGGTTGGGGGGGAGGCTGAGCCCGGACGCCTGGGCCCCTTTGGGGGGAGGGTGGGGGGGGGGGGCCCGGACGCCTGGGCCCTTTTTGGGGGGGGGGGGGGGGCCCGGACGCCTGGGCCCCTTTTGGGAGGGGGGGTCCCGGACGCCTGGGCCCCTTTGCGAGTGGGGGGGGTCCCGGACGCCGGGGCCCCTCCCTGGCTCCCCGTGACCTTCGCGGGCTCCTCCGGTGCCACCGGTCACAGATGTCACCGGGGGCGGCTGCCCCCCCCCGCCCCGCCCCCCCGGTGACAGTTGGTCCCGATGTCCCCAGGGCTAAAAATACCCCGGGGGGGGGGGGGGGCGGGGCGGCCGCCCGGACGCCTGGGCCCACTGAGGGGGGGGGGGGGTGACGGGGTGCGGGGGGGGGGGCCCGGACGCCTGGGCCCATTGGGAGCGGGGGGGGGCGGGGGGGGGGGGGGGCGGCGGGAAGGTCACCGGAGTGGGGGGGGGACACGGGGACGTTGCTGACGTCACCGCCGTGGGCCCCGGCGTCCGGGACCCCCCCCCCCAGGGTCACCCCAATCTTGCGGGGGGGGCCCCGGCGTCCGCCCCCCCCCCCCGATCCTGCAGGGCCCCCCCGGGAGGGGCCCCGGATGTGGCCGGGGCGGCTCCCGGTTCCGCTGCCCCCCCCGCCCCCCCCCCCGGTGCCGTTTGCCCACAAACCACTTCCCCCCCCGCCCCGCCCTCCCCCCCCCCCGGCCCCCCCGCCCCCCCCGGCCCCTCCCTCCCCCCCCGCCCCCCCCCCCGTCCCCGGAGCCGTCGGAGCCTCCGGGAGCAGCGGAGCAGGTGGGGGGGGGGGGGGGGGCCCTGGCGTCCGAGCGGGGGGGGCCGGGGGGGGGGGGTCCAGGGCCGGGGGGGGGGGGCAGGTGTCAAGGAGGGGCCCCGGCGTCCGAGCGGGGGGGGGCCGGGGGGGGGCCGGGATTGGGGGGGGGGGCAGGTGTCAAGGAGGGGCCCCGGCGTCCGGGGGGGGGGGGGGCAGGAGGGCACGGGGTGCTGGGGGGGGGGGGTCTGCACCCCGTGCCCCCCGTTGCACCCCACCGATTGCACCCCCCCCAATTGCCCCGTTGCACCCCCAATTGCCCCAGTGCATCCCCATTGCACCCAATTGCCCCATTGCACCCAATTGCCCCATTGCACCCAATTGCCCCAGTGCACCCCCCAATTGCCCTATCGCACCCCCCCCAATTGCCCCACTGCATCCCCATTGCCCCACATTGCATCCCATCGATTTGCCCTCGTTGCCCCCCTAATTGCCCCAATTGCCCCCCCCTCCCCCCAGGAGGGGCCCCGGCGTCCGGGGAGGGGGGGCAGGAGGGCAGGAGGCGCTGGGGGGGGGGGTCTGTGCACGCTGCGGTACTGCCCCCCCCCCAGGGTTGCCCCCCCATTTGCCCCC
>NW_028289794.1:0-35947 GCF_059628265.1 Tinamus guttatus | reverse complement strand
CTCTCCGCTTCATCCATCCCCTAACTCCATACTAGCACCAACGGGCTGCTAAAGCGTTTCGCAGAAAACACCAAGGAACCTGTTTCTCACTCCAACCACAAAGCGTGCGCAGCACGAGTCTTGGCACAGCAGAACACTTCCCTTGGCATGCCCTTTGCAGCCTCACTCCAAACGGGGCTCTCCGCTTCATCCATCCCCTGACTCCATACTAGCACCAACGGGCTGCTAAAGCGTTTCGCAGAAAACACGAACGAACCTATTTCTCACTCCAACCACAAAGCGTGCGCAGCACGAGTCTTGGCACAGCAGAACACTTCCCTTGGCATGCCCTTTGCAGCCTCACTCCAAACGGGGCTCTCCGCTTCATCCAGCCCCTGACTCCATACTAGCACCAACGGGCTGCTAAAGCGTTTTGCAGAAAACACCAAGGAACCTGTTTCTCACTCCAACCACAAAGCGTGCGCAGCACGAGTCTTGGCACAGCAGAACACTTCCCTTGGCATGCCCTTTGCAGCCTCACTCCAAACGGGACTCTCCGCTTCATCCAGCCCCTAACTCCATACTAGCACCAACGGGCTGCTAAAGCGTTTCGCAGAAAACACCAAGGAACCTGTTTCTCACTCCAACCACAAAGCGTGCGCAGCACGAGTCTTGGCACAGCAGAACACTTCCCTTGGCATGCCCTTTGCAGCCTCACTCCAAACGGGGCTCTCCGCTTCATCCAGCCCCTGACTCCATACTAGCACCAACGGGCTGCTAAAGCGTTTCGCAGAAAACACCAAGGAACCTGTTTCTCACTCCAACCACAAAGCGTGCGCAGCACGAGTCTTGGCACAGCAGAACACTTCCCTTGGCATGCCCTTTGCAGCCTCACTCCAAACGGGGCTCTCCGCTTCATCCAGCCCCTGACTCCATACTAGCACCAACGGGCTGCTAAAGCGTTTCGCAGAAAACACCAAGGAACCTGTTTCTCACTCCAACCACAAAGCGTGCGCAGCACGAGTCTTGGCACAGCAGAACACTTCCCTTGGCATGCCCTTTGCAGCCTCACTCCAAACGGGGCTCTCCGCTTCATCCATCCCCTGACTCCATACTAGCACCAACGGGCTGCTAAAGCGTTTCGCAGAAAACACCAAGGAACCTGTTTCTCACTCCAACCACAAAGCGTGCGCAGCACGAGTCTTGGCACAGCAGAACACTTCCCTTGGCATGCCCTTTGCAGCCTCACTCCAAACGGGGCTCTCCGCTTCATCCATCCCCTGACTCCATACTAGCACCAACGGGCTGCTAAAGCGTTTCGCAGAAAACACCAAGGAACCTGTTTCTCACTCCAACCACAAAGCGTGCGCAGCACGAGTCTTGGCACAGCAGAACACTTCCCTTGGCATGCCCTTTGCAGCCTCACTCCAAACGGGGCTCTCCGCTTCATCCATCCCCTAACTCCATACTAGCACCAACGGGCTGCTAAAGCGTTTCGCAGAAAACACCAAGGAACCTGTTTCTCACTCCAACCACAAAGCGTGCGCAGCACGAGTCTTGGCACAGCAGAACACTTCCCTTGGCATGCCCTTTGCAGCCTCACTCCAAACGGGGCTCTCCGCTTCATCCAGCCCCTGACTCCATACTAGCACCAACGGGCTGCTAAAGCGTTTCGCAGAAAACACCAAGGAACCTGTTTCTCACTCCAACCACAAAGCGTGCGCAGCACGAGTCTTGGCACAGCAGAACACTTCCCTTGGCATGCCCTTTGCAGCCTCACTCCAAACGGGGCTCTCCGCTTCATCCAGCCCCTGACTCCATACTAGCACCAACGGGCTGCTAAAGCGTTTCGCAGAAAACACCAAGGAACCTGTTTCTCACTCCAACCACAAAGCGTGCGCAGCACGAGTCTTGGCACAGCAGAACACTTCCCTTGGCATGCCCTTTGCAGCCTCACTCCAAACGGGGCTCTCCGCTTCATCCAGCCCCTGACTCCATACTAGCACCAACGGGCTGCTAAAGCGTTTCGCAGAAAACACCAAGGAACCTGTTTCTCACTCCAACTACAAAGCGTGCGCAGCACGAGTCTTGGCACAGCAGAACACTTCCCTTGGCATGCCCTTTGCAGCCTCACTCCAAACGGGGCTCTCCGCTTCATCCAGCCCCTGACTCCATACTAGCACCAACGGGCTGCTAAAGCGTTTCACAGAAAACACCAAGGAACCTGTTTCTCACTCCAACCACAAAGCGTGCGCAGCACGAGTCTTGGCACAGCAGAACACTTCCCTTGGCATGCCCTTTGCAGCCTCACTCCAAACGGGGCTCTCCGCTTCATCCAGCCCCTGACTCCATACTAGCACCAACGGGCTGCTAAAGCGTTTCGCAGAAAACACCAAGGAATCTGTTTCTCACTCCAACCACAAAGCGTGCGCAGCACGAGTCTTGGCACAGCAGAACACTTCCAATGGCATGCCCTTTGCAGCCTCACTCCAAACGGGACTCTCCGCTTCATCCATCCCCTAACTCCATACTAGCACCAACGGGCTGCTAAAGCGTTTCGCAGAAAACACCAAGGAACCTGTTTCTCACTCCAACCACAAAGCGTGCGCAGCACGAGTCTTGGCACAGCAGAACACTTCCCTTGGCATGCCCTTTGCAGCCTCACTCCAAACGGGGCTCTCCGCTTCATCAATCCCCTAACTCCATACTAGCACTAACGGGCTGCTAAAGCGTTTCGCAGAAAACACCAAGGAACCTGTTTCTCACTCCAACCACAAAGCGTGCGCAGCACGAGTCTTGGCACAGCAGAACACTTCCCTTGGCATGCCCTTTGCAGCCTCACTCCAAACGGGGCTCTCCGCTTCATCCAGCCCCTGACTCCATACTAGCACCAACGGGCTGCTAAAGCGTTTCGCAGAAAACACCAAGGAACCTGTTTCTCACTCCAACCACAAAGCGTGCGCAGCACGAGTCTTGGCACAGCAGAACACTTCCCTTGGCATGCCCTTTGCAGCCTCACTCCAAACGGGGCTCTCCGCTTCATCCAGCCCCTGACTCCATACTAGCACCAACGGGCTGCTAAAGCGTTTCGCAGAAAACACCAAGGAACCTGTTTCTCACTCCAACCACAAAGCGTGCGCAGCACGAGTCTTGGCACAGCAGAACTCTTCCCTTGGCATGCCCTTTGCAGCCTCACTCCAAACGGGGCTCTCCGCTTCATCCAGCCCCTGACTCCATACTAGCACCAACGGGCTGCTAAAGCGTTTCGCAGAAAACACCAAGGAACCTGTTTCTCACTCCAACCACAAAGCGTGCGCAGCACGAGTCTTGGCACAGCAGAACACTTCCCTTGGCATGCCCTTTGCAGCCTCACTCCAAACGGGACTCTCCGCTTCATCCATCCCCTAACTCCATACTAGCACCAACGGGCTGCTAAAGCGTTTCGCAGAAAACACCAAGGAACCTGTTTCTCACTCCAACCACAAAGCGTGCGCAGCACGAGTCTTGGCACAGCAGAACACTTCCCTTGGCATGCCCTTTGCAGCCTCACTCCAAACGGGGCTCTCCGCTTCATCCATCCCCTGACTCCATACTAGCACCAACGGGCTGCTAAAGCGTTTCGCAGAAAACACCAAGGAACCTATTTCTCACTCCAACCACAAAGCGTGCGCAGCACGAGTCTTGGCACAGCAGAACACTTCCCTTGGCATGCCCTTTGCAGCCTCACTCCAAACGGGGCTCTCCGTTTCATCCAGCCCCTGACTCCATACTAGCACCAACGGGCTGCTAAAGCGTTTTGCAGAAAACACCAAGGAACCTGTTTCTCACTCCAACCACAAAGCGTGCGCAGCACGAGTCTTGGCACAGCAGAACACTTCCCTTGGCATGCCCTTTGCAGCCTCACTCCAAACGGGACTCTCCGCTTCATCCAGCCCCTAACTCCATACTAGCACCAACGGGCTGCTAAAGCGTTTCGCAGAAAACACCAAGGAACCTGTTTCTCACTCCAACCACAAAGCGTGCGCAGCACGAGTCTTGGCACAGCAGAACACTTCCCTTGGCATGCCCTTTGCAGCCTCACTCCAAACGGGGCTCTCCGCTTCATCCAGCCCCTGACTCCATACTAGCACCAACGGGCTGCTAAAGCGTTTCGCAGAAAACACCAAGGAACCTGTTTCTCACTCCAACCACAAAGCGTGCGCAGCACGAGTCTTGGCACAGCAGAACACTTCCCTTGGCATGCCCTTTGCAGCCTCACTCCAAACGGGGCTCTCCGCTTCATCCAGCCCCTGACTCCATACTAGCACCAACGGGCTGCTAAAGCGTTTCGCAGAAAACACCAAGGAACCTGTTTCTCACTCCAACCACAAAGCGTGCGCAGCACGAGTCTTGGCACAGCAGAACACTTCCCTTGGCATGCCCTTTGCAGCCTCACTCCAAACGGGGCTCTCCGCTTCATCCATCCCCTGACTCCATACTAGCACCAACGGGCTGCTAAAGCGTTTCGCAGAAAACACCAAGGAACCTGTTTCTCACTCCAACCACAAAGCGTGCGCAGCACGAGTCTTGGCACAGCAGAACACTTCCCTTGGCATGCCCTTTGCAGCCTCACTCCAAACGGGGCTCTCCGCTTCATCCATCCCCTGACTCCATACTAGCACCAACGGGCTGCTAAAGCGTTTCGCAGAAAACACCAAGGAACCTGTTTCTCACTCCAACCACAAAGCGTGCGCAGCACGAGTCTTGGCACAGCAGAACACTTCCCTTGGCATGCCCTTTGCAGCCTCACTCCAAACGGGGCTCTCCGCTTCATCCAGCCCCTAACTCCATACTAGCACCAACGGGCTGCTAAAGCGTTTCGCAGAAAACACCAACGAACCTGTTTCTCACTCCAACCACAAAGCGTGCGCAGCACGAGTCTTGGCACAGCAGAACACTTCCCTTGGCATGCCCTTTGCAGCCTCACTCCAAACGGGACTCTCCGCTTCATCCAGCCCCTAACTCCATACTAGCACCAACGGGCTGCTAAAGCGTTTCGCAGAAAACACCAAGGAACCTGTTTCTCACTCCAACCACAAAGCGTGCGCAGCACGAGTCTTGGCACAGCAGAACACTTCCCTTGGCATGCCCTTTGCAGCCTCACTCCAAACGGGGCTCTCCGCTTCATCCAGCCCCTGACTCCATACTAGCACCAACGGGCTGCTAAAGCGTTTCGCAGAAAACACCAAGGAACCTGTTTCTCACTCCAACCACAAAGCGTGCGCAGCACGAGTCTTGGCACAGCAGAACACTTCCCTTGGCATGCCCTTTGCAGCCTCACTCCAAACGGGGCTCTCCGCTTCATCCAGCCCCTGACTCCATACTAGCACCAACGGGCTGCTAAAGCGTTTCGCAGAAAACACCAAGGAACCTGTTTCTCACTCCAACCACAAAGCGTGCGCAGCACGAGTCTTGGCACAGCAGAACACTTCCCTTGGCATGCCCTTTGCAGCCTCACTCCAAACGGGGCTCTCTGCTTCATCCATCCCCTGACTCCATACTAGCACCAACGGGCTGCTAAAGCGTTTCGCAGAAAACACCAAGGAACCTGTTTCTCACTCCAACCACAAAGCGTGCGCAGCACGAGTCTTGGCACAGCAGAACACTTCCCTTGGCATGCCCTTTGCAGCCTCACTCCAAACGGGGCTCTCCGCTTCATCCAGCCCCTGACTCCATACTAGCACCAACGGGCTGCTAAAGCGTTTCGCAGAAAACACCAAGGAACCTGTTTCTCACTCCAACCACAAAGCGTGCGCAGCACGAGTCTTGGCACAGCAGAACTCTTCCCTTGGCATGCCCTTTGCAGCCTCACTCCAAACGGGGCTCTCCGCTTCATCCAGCCCCTGACTCCATACTAGCACCAACGGGCTGCTAAAGCGTTTCGCAGAAAACACCAACGAACCTGTTTCTCACTCCAACCACAAAGCGTGCGCAGCACGAGTCTTGGCACAGCAGAACACTTCCCTTGGCATGCCCTTTGCAGCCTCACTCCAAACGGGGCTCTCCGCTTCATCCATCCCCTGACTCCATACTAGCACCAACGGGCTGCTAAAGCGTTTCGCAGAAAACACCAAGGAACCTGTTTCTCACTCCAACCACAAAGCGTGCGCAGCACGAGTCTTGGCACAGCAGAACACTTCCCTTGGCATGCCCTTTGCAGCCTCACTCCAAACGGGGCTCTCCGCTTCATCCATCCCCTGACTCCATACTAGCACCAACGGGCTGCTAAAGCGTTTCGCAGAAAACACCAAGGAACCTGTTTCTCACTCCAACCACAAAGCGTGCGCAGCACGAGTCTTGGCACAGCAGAACACTTCCCTTGGCATGCCCTTTGCAGCCTCACTCCAAACGGGACTCTCCGCTTCATCCATCCCCTGACTCCATACTAGCACCAACGGGCTGCTAAAGCGTTTCGCAGAAAACACCAAGGAACCTGTTTCTCACTCCAACCACAAAGCGTGCGCAGCACGAGTCTTGGCACAGCAGAACACTTCCCTTGGCATGCCCTTTGCAGCCTCACTCCAAACGGGGCTCTCCGCTTCATCCAGCCCCTGACTCCATACTAGCACCAACGGGCTGCTAAAGCGTTTCGCAGAAAACACCAAGGAACCTGTTTCTCACTCCAACCACAAAGCGTGCGCAGCACGAGTCTTGGCACAGCAGAACACTTCCCTTGGCATGCCCTTTGCAGCCTCACTCCAAACGGGGCTCTCCGCTTCATCCATCCCCTGACTCCATACTAGCACCAACGGGCTGCTAAAGCGTTTCGCAGAAAACACCAAGGATCCTGTTTCTCACTCCAACCACAAAGCGTGCGCAGCACGAGTCTTGGCACAGCAGAACACTTCCCTTGGCATGCCCTTTGCAGCCTCACTCCAAACGGGGCTCTCCGCTTCATCCAGCCCCTAACTCCATACTAGCACCAACGGGCTGCTAAAGCGTTTCGCAGAAAACACCAAGGAACCTGTTTCTCACTCCAACCACAAAGCGTGCGCAGCACGAGTCTTGGCACAGCAGAACACTTCCCTTGGCATGCCCTTTGCAGCCTCACTCCAAACGGGGCTCTCCGCTTCATCCATCCCCTGACTCCATACTAGCACCAACGGGCTGCTAAAGCGTTTCGCAGAAAACACCAAGGAACCTGTTTCTCACTCCAACCACAAAGCGTGCGCAGCACGAGTCTTGGCACAGCAGAACACTTCCCTTGGCATGCCCTTTGCAGCCTCACTCCAAATGGGGCTCTCCGCTTCATCCAGCCCCTGACTCCATACTAGCACCAACGGGCTGCTAAAGCGTTTCGCAGAAAACACCAAGGAACCTGTTTCTCACTCCAACCACAAAGCGTGCGCAGCACGAGTCTTGGCACAGCAGAACACTTCCCTTGGCATGCCCTTTGCAGCCTCACTCCAAACGGGGCTCTCCGCTTCATCCATCCCCTGACTCCATACTAGCACCAACGGGCTGCTAAAGCGTTTCGCAGAAAACACCAAGGAACCTGTTTCTCACTCCAACCACAAAGCGTGCGCAGCACGAGTCTTGGCACAGCAGAACACTTCCCTTGGCATGCCCTTTGCAGCCTCACTCCAAACGGGGCTCTCCGCTTCATCCAGCCCCTGACTCCATACTAGCACCAACGGGCTGCTAAAGCGTTTCGCAGAAAACACCAAGGAACCTGTTTCTCACTCCAACCACAAAGCGTGCGCAGCACGAGTCTTGGCACAGCAGAACACTTCCCTTGGCATGCCCTTTGCAGCCTCACTCCAAACGGGGCTTCATCCATCCCCTGACTCCATACTAGCACCAACGGGCTGCTAAAGCGTTTCGAGGAAAACACCAAGGAACCTGTTTCTCACTCCAACCACAAAGCGTGCGCAGCACGAGTCTTGGCACAGCAGAACACTTCCCTTGGCATGCCCTTTGCAGCCTCACTCCAAACGGGGCTCTCCGCTTCATCCAGCCCCTGACTCCATACTAGCACCAACGGGCTGCTAAAGCGTTTCGCAGAAAACACCAAGGAACCTGTTTCTCACTCCAACCACAAAGCGTGCGCAGCACGAGTCTTGGCACAGCAGAACACTTCCCTTGGCATGCCCTTTGCAGCCTCACTCCAAACGGGGCTCTCCGCTTCATCCATCCCCTGACTCCATACTAGCACCAACGGGCTGCTAAAGCGTTTCGCAGAAAACACCAAGGAACCTGTTTCTCACTCCAACCACAAAGCGTGCGCAGCACGAGTCTTGGCACAGCAGAACACTTCCCTTGGCATGCCCTTTGCAGCCTCACTCCAAACGGGGCTCTCCACTTCATCAATCCCCTAACTCCATACTAGCACTAACGGGCTGCTAAAGCGTTTCGCAGAAAACACCAAGGAACCTGTTTCTCACTCCAACCACAAAGCGTGCGCAGCACGAGTCTTGGCACAGCAGAACACTTCCCTTGGCATGCCCTTTGCAGCCTCACTCCAAACGGGGCTCTCCGCTTCATCCATCCCCTCACTCCATACTAGCACCAACGGGCTGCTAAAGCGTTTCGCAGAAAACACCAAGGAACCTGTTTCTCACTCCAACCACAAAGCGTGCGCAGCACGAGTCTTGGCACAGGAGAACTCTTCCCTTGGCATGCCCTTTGCAGCCTCACTCCAAACGGGGCTCTCCGCTTCATCCAGCCCCTGACTCCATACTAGCACCAACGGGCTGCTAAAGCGTTTCGCAGAAGACACGAACGAACCTATTTCTCACTCCAACCACAAAGCGTGCGCAGCACGAGTCTTGGCACAGCAGAACACTTCCCTTGGCATGCCCTTTGCAGCCTCACTCCAAACGGGACTCTCCGCTTCATCCATCCCCTAACTCCATACTAGCACCAACGGGCTGCTAAAGCGTTTCGCAGAAAACACCAACGAACCTGTTTCTCACTCCAACCACAAAGCGTGCGCAGCACGAGTCTTGGCACAGCAGAACACTTCCCTTGGCATGCCCTTTGCAGCCTCACTCCAAACGGGGCTCTCTGCTTCATCCATCCCCTGACTCCATACTAGCACCAACGGGCTGCTAAAGCGTTTCGCAGAAAACACCAAGGAACCTGTTTCTCACTCCAACCACAAAGCGTGCGCAGCACGAGTCTTGGCACAGCAGAACACTTCCCTTGGCATGCCCTTTGCAGCCTCACTCCAAACGGGGCTCTCCGTTTCATCCATCCCCTGACTCCATACTAGCACCAACGGGCTGCTAAAGCGTTTCGCAGAAAACACCAAGGAACCTGTTTCTCACTCCAACCACAAAGCGTGCGCAGCACGAGTCTTGGCACAGCAGAACACTTCCCTTGGCATGCCCTTTGCAGCCTCACTCCAAACGGGGCTCTCTGCTTCATCCATCCCCTGACTCCATACTAGCACCAACGGGCTGCTAAAGCGTTTCGCAGAAAACACCAAGGAACCTGTTTCTCACTCCAACCACAAAGCGTGCGCAGCACGAGTCTTGGCACAGCAGAACACTTCCCTTGGCATGCCCTTTGCAGCCTCACTCCAAACGGGGCTCTCCGCTTCATCCATCCCCTGACTCCATACTAGCACCAACGGGCTGCTAAAGCGTTTCGCAGAAAACACCAAGGAACCTGTTTCTCACTCCAACCACAAAGCGTGCGCAGCACGAGTCTTGGCACAGCAGAACACTTCCCTTGGCATGCCCTTTGCAGCCTCACTCCAAACGGGGCTCTCCGTTTCATCCATCCCCTGACTCCATACTAGCACCAACTGGCACCTAAAGCGTTTCGCAGAAAACACCAAGGAACCTGTTTCTCACTCCAACCACAAAGCGTGCGCAGCACGAGTCTTGGCACAGCAGAACACTTCCCTTGGCATGCCCTTTGCAGCCTCACTCCAAACGGGGCTCTCTGCTTCATCCATCCCCTGACTCCATACTAGCACCAACGGGCTGCTAAAGCGTTTCGCAGAAAACACCAAGGAACCTGTTTCTCACTCCAACCACAAAGCGTGCGCAGCACGAGTCTTGGCACAGCAGAACACTTCCCTTGGCATGCCCTTTGCAGCCTCACTCCAAACGGGGCTCTCCGCTTCATCCAGCCCCTGACTCCATACTAGCACCAACGGGCTGCTAAAGCGTTTCGCAGAAAACACCAAGGATCCTGTTTCTCACTCCAACCACAAAGCGTGCGCAGCACGAGTCTTGGCACAGCAGAACACTTCCCTTGGCATGCCCTTTGCAGCCTCACTCCAAACGGGGCTCTCCGCTTCATCCATCCCCTGACTCCATACTAGCACCAACGGGCTGCTAAAGCGTTTCGCAGAAAACACCAAGGAACCTGTTTCTCACTCCAACCACAAAGCGTGCGCAGCACGAGTCTTGGCACAGCAGAACACTTCCCTTGGCATGCCCTTTGCAGCCTCACTCCAAACGGGGCTCTCCGCTTCATCCAGCCCCTGACTCCATACTAGCACCAACGGGCTGCTAAAGCGTTTCGCAGAAAACACCAAGGAACCTGTTTCTCACTCCAACCACAAAGCGTGCGCAGCACGAGTCTTGGCACAGCAGAACTCTTCCCTTGGCATGCCCTTTGCAGCCTCACTCCAAACGGGGCTCTCCGCTTCATCCAGCCCCTGACTCCATACTAGCACCAACGGGCTGCTAAAGCGTTTCGCAGAAAACACCAAGGAACCTGTTTCTCACTCCAACCACAAAGCGTGCGCAGCACGAGTCTTGGCACAGCAGAACACTTCCCTTGGCATGCCCTTTGCAGCCTCACTCTAAACGGGGCTCTCCGCTTCATCCAGCCCCTGACTCCATACTAGCACCAACGGGCTGCTAAAGCGTTTCGCAGAAAACACCAAGGAACCTGTTTCTCACTCCAACCACAAAGCGTGCGCAGCACGAGTCTTGGCACAGCAGAACTCTTCCCTTGGCATGCCCTTTGCAGCCTCACTCCAAACGGGGCTCTCTGCTTCATCCATCCCCTGACTCCATACTAGCACCAACGGGCTGCTAAAGCGTTTCGCAGAAAACACCAAGGAACCTGTTTCTCACTCCAACCACAAAGCGTGCGCAGCACGAGTCTTGGCACAGCAGAACACTTCCCTTGGCATGCCCTTTGCAGCCTCACTCCAAACGGGACTCTCCGCTTCATCCATCCCCTAACTCCATACTAGCACCAACGGGCTGCTAAAGCGTTTCGCAGAAAACACCAACGAACCTGTTTCTCACTCCAACCACAAAGCGTGCGCAGCACGAGTCTTGGCACAGCAGAACACTTCCCTTGGCATGCCCTTTGCAGCCTCACTCCAAACGGGGCTCTCCGCTTCATCCATCCCCTGACTCCATACTAGCACCAACGGGCTGCTAAAGCGTTTCGCAGAAAACACCAAGGAACCTATTTCTCACTCCAACCACAAAGCGTGCGCAGCACGAGTCTTGGCACAGCAGAACACTTCCCTTGGCATGCCCTTTGCAGCCTCACTCCAAACGGGGCTCTCCGCTTCATCCAGCCCCTGACTCCATACTAGCACCAACGGGCTGCTAAAGCGTTTCGCAGAAAACACCAAGGAACCTGTTTCTCACTCCAACCACAAAGCGTGCGCAGCACGAGTCTTGGCACAGCAGAACACTTCCCTTGGCATGCCCTTTGCAGCCTCACTCCAAACGGGGCTCTCCGCTTCATCCAGCCCCTGACTCCATACTAGCACCAACGGGCTGCTAAAGCGTTTCGCAGAAAACACCAAGGAACCTGTTTCTCACTCCAACCACAAAGCGTGCGCAGCACGAGTCTTGGCACAGCAGAACACTTCCCTTGGCATGCCCTTTGCAGCCTCACTCCAAACGGGGCTCTCCGCTTCATCCATCCCCTGACTCCATACTAGCACCAACGGGCTGCTAAAGCGTTTCGCAGAAAACACCAAGGAACCTGTTTCTCACTCCAACCACAAAGCGTGCGCAGCACGAGTCTTGGCACAGCAGAACACTTCCCTTGGCATGCCCTTTGCAGCCTCACTCCAAACGGGGCTCTCTGCTTCATCCATCCCCTGACTCCATACTAGCACCAACGGGCTGCTAAAGCGTTTCGCAGAAAACACGAACGAACCTGTTTCTCACTCCAACCACAAAGCGTGCGCAGCACGAGTCTTGGCACAGCAGAACACTTCCCTTGGCATGCCCTTTGCAGCCTCACTCCAAACGGGGCTCTCCGCTTCATCCAGCCCCTGACTCCATACTAGCACCAACGGGCTGCTAAAGCGTTTTGCAGAAAACACCAAGGAACCTGTTTCTCACTCCAACCACAAAGCGTGCGCAGCACGAGTCTTGGCACAGCAGAACACTTCCCTTGGCATGCCCTTTGCAGCCTCACTCCAAACGGGGCTCTCCGCTTCATCCATCCCCTAACTCCATACTAGCACCAACGGGCTGCTAAAGCGTTTCGCAGAAAACACCAACGAACCTGTTTCTCACTCCAACCACAAAGCGTGCGCAGCACGAGTCTTGGCACAGCAGAACACTTCCCTTGGCATGCCCTTTGCAGCCTCACTCCAAACGGGGCTCTCCGCTTCATCCATCCCCTAACTCCATACTAGCACCAACGGGCTGCTAAAGCGTTTCGCAGAAAACACCAAGGAACCTGTTTCTCACTCCAACCACAAAGCGTGCGCAGCACGAGTCTTGGCACAGCAGAACACTTCCCTTGGCATGCCCTTTGCAGCCTCACTCCAAACGGGGCTCTCCGCTTCATCAATCCCCTGACTCCATACTAGCACCAACGGGCTGCTAAAGCGTTTCGCAGAAAACACCAAGGAACCTGTTTCTCACTCCAACCACAAAGCGTGCGCAGCACGAGTCTTGGCACAGCAGAACACTTCCCTTGGCATGCCCTTTGCAGCCTCACTCCAAACGGGGCTCTCTGCTTCATCCTTCCCCTGACTCCATACTAGCACCAACGGGCTGCTAAAGCGTTTCGCAGAAAACACCAAGGAACCTGTTTCTCACTCCAACCACAAAGCGTGCGCAGCACGAGTCTTGGCACAGCAGAACACTTCCCTTGGCATGCCCTTTGCAGCCTCACTCCAAACGGGGCTCTCCGCTTCATCCATCCCCTGACTCCATACTAGCACCAACGGGCTGCTAAAGCGTTTCGCAGAAAACACCAAGGAACCTGTTTCTCACTCCAACCACAAAGCGTGCGCAGCACGAGTCTTGGCACAGCAGAACACTTCCCTTGGCATGCCCTTTGCAGCCTCACTCCAAACGGGGCTCTCCGCTTCATCCATCCCCTGACTCCATACTAGCACTAACGGGCTGCTAAAGCGTTTCGCAGAAAACACCAAGGAACCTGTTTCTCACTCCAACCACAAAGCGTGCGCAGCACGAGTCTTGGCACAGCAGAACACTTCCCTTGGCATGCCCTTTGCAGCCTCACTCCAAACGGGGCTCTCCGCTTCATCCATCCCCTCACTCCATACTAGCACCAACGGGCTGCTAAAGCGTTTCGCAGAAAACACCAAGGAACCTGTTTCTCACTCCAACCACAAAGCGTGCGCAGCACGAGTCTTGGCACAGGAGAACTCTTCCCTTGGCATGCCCTTTGCAGCCTCACTCCAAACGGGGCTCTCCGCTTCATCCATCCCCTGACTCCATACTAGCACCAACGGGCTGCTAAAGCGTTTCGCAGAAAACACCAAGGAACCTGTTTCTCACTCCAACCACAAAGCGTGCGCAGCACGAGTCTTGGCACAGCAGAACACTTCCCTTGGCATGCCCTTTGCAGCCTCACTCCAAACGGGGCTCTCCGCTTCATCAATCCCCTAACTCCATACTAGCACTAACGGGCTGCTAAAGCGTTTCGCAGAAAACACCAAGGAACCTGTTTCTCACTCCAACCACAAAGCGTGCGCAGCACGAGTCTTGGCACAGCAGAACACTTCCCTTGGCATGCCCTTTGCAGCCTCACTCCAAACGGGGCTCTCCGCTTCATCCATCCCCTGACTCCATACTAGCACCAACGGGCTGCTAAAGCGTTTCGCAGAAAACACCAAGGAACCTGTTTCTCACTCCAACCACAAAGCGTGCGCACCACGAGTCTTGGCACAGCAGAACTCTTCCCTTGGCATGCCCTTTGCAGCCTCACTCCAAACGGGGCTCTCCGCTTCATCCAGCCCCTGACTCCATACTAGCACCAACGGGCTGCTAAAGCGTTTCGCAGAAAACACCAAGGAACCTGTTTCTCACTCCAACCACAAAGCGTGCGCAGCACGAGTCTTGGCACAGCAGAACACTTCCCTTGGCATGCCCTTTGCAGCCTCACTCCAAACGGGGCTCTCCGCTTCATCAATCCCCTAACTCCATACTAGCACTAACGGGCTGCTAAAGCGTTTCGCAGAAAACACCAAGGAACCTGTTTCTCACTCCAACCACAAAGCGTGCGCAGCACGAGTCTTGGCACAGCAGAACACTTCCCTTGGCATGCCCTTTGCAGCCTCACTCCAAACGGGGCTCTCCGCTTCATCCATCCCCTCACTCCATACTAGCACCAACGGGCTGCTAAAGCGTTTCGCAGAAAACACCAAGGAACCTGTTTCTCACTCCAACCACAAAGCGTGCGCAGCACGAGTCTTGGCACAGCAGAACACTTCCCTTGGCATGCCCTTTGCAGCCTCACTCCAAACGGGACTCTCCGCTTCATCCATCCCCTGACTCCATACTAGCACCAACGGGCTGCTAAAGCGTTTCGCAGAAAACACCAAGGAACCTGTTTCTCACTCCAACCACAAAGCGTGCGCAGCACGAGTCTTGGCACAGCAGAACACTTCCCTTGGCATGCCCTTTGCAGCCTCACTCCAAACGGGGCTCTCTGCTTCATCCATCCCCTGACTCCATACTAGCACCAACGGGCTGCTAAAGCGTTTCGCAGAAAACACCAAGGAACCTGTTTCTCACTCCAACCACAAAGCGTGCGCAGCACAAGTCTTGGCACAGCAGAACACTTCCCTTGGCATGCCCTTTGCAGCCTCACTCCAAACGGGGCTCTCCGTTTCATCCATCCCCTGACTCCATACTAGCACCAACGGGCTGCTAAAGCGTTTCGCAGAAAACACCAAGGAACCTGTTTCTCACTCCAACCACAAAGCGTGCGCAGCACGAGTCTTGGCACAGCAGAACACTTCCCTTGGCATGCCCTTTGCAGCCTCACTCCAAACGGGGCTCTCTGCTTCATCCATCCCCTGACTCCATACTAGCACCAACGGGCTGCTAAAGCGTTTCGCAGAAAACACCAAGGAACCTGTTTCTCACTCCAACCACAAAGCGTGCGCAGCACGAGTCTTGGCACAGCAGAACACTTCCCTTGGCATGCCCTTTGCAGCCTCACTCCAAACGGGGCTCTCCGCTTCATCCATCCCCTGACTCCATACTAGCACCAACGGGCTGCTAAAGCGTTTCGCAGAAAACACCAAGGAACCTGTTTCTCACTCCAACCACAAAGCGTGCGCAGCACGAGTCTTGGCACAGCAGAACACTTCCCTTGGCATGCCCTTTGCAGCCTCACTCCAAACGGGGCTCTCCGTTTCATCCATCCCCTGACTCCATACTAGCACCAACTGGCACCTAAAGCGTTTCGCAGAAAACACCAAGGAACCTGTTTCTCACTCCAACCACAAAGCGTGCGCAGCACGAGTCTTGGCACAGCAGAACACTTCCCTTGGCATGCCCTTTGCAGCCTCACTCCAAACGGGGCTCTCCGCTTCATCCATCCCCTGACTCCATACTAGCACCAACGGGCTGCTAAAGCGTTTCGCAGAAAACACCAAGGAACCTGTTTCTCACTCCAACCACAAAGCGTGCGCAGCACGAGTCTTGGCACAGCAGAACACTTCCCTTGGCATGCCCTTTGCAGCCTCACTCCAAACGGGGCTCTCCGCTTCATCCATCCCCTGACTCCATACTAGCACCAACGGGCTGCTAAAGCGTTTCGCAGAAAACACCAAGGAACCTGTTTCTCACTCCAACCACAAAGCGTGCGCAGCACGAGTCTTGGCACAGCAGAACACTTCCCTTGGCATGCCCTTTGCAGCCTCACTCCAAACGGGGCTCTCCGCTTCATCAATCCCCTAACTCCATACTAGCACTAAACGGGCTGCTAAAGCGTTTCGCAGAAAACACCAAGGAACCTGTTTCTCACTCCAACCACAAAGCGTGCGCAGCACGAGTCTTGGCACAGCAGAACACTTCCCTTGGCATGCCCTTTGCAGCCTCACTCCAAACGGGGCTCTCCGCTTCATCCATCCCCTCACTCCATACTAGCACCAACGGGCTGCTAAAGCGTTTCGCAGAAAACACCAAGGAACCTGTTTCTCACTCCAACCACAAAGCGTGCGCAGCACGAGTCTTGGCACAGCAGAACTCTTCCCTTGGCATGCCCTTTGCAGCCTCACTCCAAACGGGGCTCTCCGCTTCATCCAGCCCCTGACTCCATACTAGCACCAACGGGCTGCTAAAGCGTTTCGCAGAAGACACGAACGAACCTATTTCTCACTCCAACCACAAAGCGTGCGCAGCACGAGTCTTGGCACAGCAGAACACTTCCCTTGGCATGCCCTTTGCAGCCTCACTCCAAACGGGACTCTCCGCTTCATCCATCCCCTGACTCCATACTAGCACCAACGGGCTGCTAAAGCGTTTCGCAGAAAACACCAAGGAACCTGTTTCTCACTCCAACCACAAAGCGTGCGCAGCACGAGTCTTGGCACAGCAGAACACTTCCCTTGGCATGCCCTTTGCAGCCTCACTCCAAACGGGGCTCTCTGCTTCATCCATCCCCTGACTCCATACTAGCACCAACGGGCTGCTAAAGCGTTTCGCAGAAAACACCAAGGAACCTGTTTCTCACTCCAACCACAAAGCGTGCGCAGCACGAGTCTTGGCACAGCAGAACACTTCCCTTGGCATGCCCTTTGCAGCCTCACTCCAAACGGGGCTCTCCGTTTCATCCATCCCCTGACTCCATACTAGCACCAACGGGCTGCTAAAGCGTTTCGCAGAAAACACCAAGGAACCTGTTTCTCACTCCAACCACAAAGCGTGCGCAGCACGAGTCTTGGCACAGCAGAACACTTCCCTTGGCATGCCCTTTGCAGCCTCACTCCAAACGGGGCTCTCTGCTTCATCCATCCCCTGACTCCATACTAGCACCAACGGGCTGCTAAAGCGTTTCGCAGAAAACACCAAGGAACCTGTTTCTCACTCCAACCACAAAGCGTGCGCAGCACGAGTCTTGGCACAGCAGAACACTTCCCTTGGCATGCCCTTTGCAGCCTCACTCCAAACGGGGCTCTCCGCTTCATCCATCCCCTGACTCCATACTAGCACCAACGGGCTGCTAAAGCGTTTCGCAGAAAACACCAAGGAACCTGTTTCTCACTCCAACCACAAAGCGTGCGCAGCACGAGTCTTGGCACAGCAGAACACTTCCCTTGGCATGCCCTTTGCAGCCTCACTCCAAACGGGGCTCTCCGCTTCATCCATCCCCTCACTCCATACTAGCACCAACGGGCTGCTAAAGCGTTTCGCAGAAAACACCAAGGAACCTGTTTCTCACTCCAACCACAAAGCGTGCGCAGCACGAGTCTTGGCACAGGAGAACTCTTCCCTTGGCATGCCCTTTGCAGCCTCACTCCAAACGGGGCTCTCCGCTTCATCCAGCCCCTGACTCCATACTAGCACCAACGGGCTGCTAAAGCGTTTCGCAGAAGACACGAACGAACCTATTTCTCACTCCAACCACAAAGCGTGCGCAGCACGAGTCTTGGCACAGCAGAACACTTCCCTTGGCATGCCCTTTGCAGCCTCACTCCAAACGGGACTCTCCGCTTCATCCATCCCCTAACTCCATACTAGCACCAACGGGCTGCTAAAGCGTTTCGCAGAAAACACCAACGAACCTGTTTCTCACTCCAACCACAAAGCGTGCGCAGCACGAGTCTTGGCACAGCAGAACACTTCCCTTGGCATGCCCTTTGCAGCCTCACTCCAAACGGGGCTCTCTGCTTCATCCATCCCCTGACTCCATACTAGCACCAACGGGCTGCTAAAGCGTTTCGCAGAAAACACCAAGGAACCTGTTTCTCACTCCAACCACAAAGCGTGCGCAGCACGAGTCTTGGCACAGCAGAACACTTCCCTTGGCATGCCCTTTGCAGCCTCACTCCAAACGGGGCTCTCCGTTTCATCCAGCCCCTGACTCCATACTAGCACCAACGGGCTGCTAAAGCGTTTCGCAGAAAACACCAAGGAACCTGTTTCTCACTCCAACCACAAAGCGTGCGCAGCACGAGTCTTGGCACAGCAGAACACTTCCCTTGGCATGCCCTTTGCAGCCTCACTCCAAACGGGGCTCTCTGCTTCATCCATCCCCTGACTCCATACTAGCACCAACGGGCTGCTAAAGCGTTTCGCAGAAAACACCAAGGAACCTGTTTCTCACTCCAACCACAAAGCGTGCGCAGCACGAGTCTTGGCACAGCAGAACACTTCCCTTGGCATGCCCTTTGCAGCCTCACTCCAAACGGGGCTCTCCGCTTCATCCATCCCCTGACTCCATACTAGCACCAACGGGCTGCTAAAGCGTTTCGCAGAAAACACCAAGGAACCTGTTTCTCACTCCAACCACAAAGCGTGCGCAGCACGAGTCTTGGCACAGCAGAACACTTCCCTTGGCATGCCCTTTGCAGCCTCACTCCAAACGGGGCTCTCCGTTTCATCCATCCCCTGACTCCATACTAGCACCAACTGGCACCTAAAGCGTTTCGCAGAAAACACCAAGGAACCTGTTTCTCACTCCAACCACAAAGCGTGCGCAGCACGAGTCTTGGCACAGCAGAACACTTCCCTTGGCATGCCCTTTGCAGCCTCACTCCAAACGGGGCTCTCTGCTTCATCCATCCCCTGACTCCATACTAGCACCAACGGGCTGCTAAAGCGTTTCGCAGAAAACACCAAGGAACCTGTTTCTCACTCCAACCACAAAGCGTGCGCAGCACGAGTCTTGGCACAGCAGAACACTTCCCTTGGCATGCCCTTTGCAGCCTCACTCCAAACGGGGCTCTCCGCTTCATCCAGCCCCTGACTCCATACTAGCACCAACGGGCTGCTAAAGCGTTTCGCAGAAAACACCAAGGATCCTGTTTCTCACTCCAACCACAAAGCGTGCGCAGCACGAGTCTTGGCACAGCAGAACACTTCCCTTGGCATGCCCTTTGCAGCCTCACTCCAAACGGGGCTCTCCGCTTCATCCATCCCCTGACTCCATACTAGCACCAACGGGCTGCTAAAGCGTTTCGCAGAAAACACCAAGGAACCTGTTTCTCACTCCAACCACAAAGCGTGCGCAGCACGAGTCTTGGCACAGCAGAACACTTCCCTTGGCATGCCCTTTGCAGCCTCACTCCAAACGGGGCTCTCCGCTTCATCCAGCCCCTGACTCCATACTAGCACCAACGGGCTGCTAAAGCGTTTCGCAGAAAACACCAAGGAACCTGTTTCTCACTCCAACCACAAAGCGTGCGCAGCACGAGTCTTGGCACAGCAGAACTCTTCCCTTGGCATGCCCTTTGCAGCCTCACTCCAAACGGGGCTCTCCGCTTCATCCAGCCCCTGACTCCATACTAGCACCAACGGGCTGCTAAAGCGTTTCGCAGAAAACACCAAGGAACCTGTTTCTCACTCCAACCACAAAGCGTGCGCAGCACGAGTCTTGGCACAGCAGAACACTTCCCTTGGCATGCCCTTTGCAGCCTCACTCTAAACGGGGCTCTCCGCTTCATCCAGCCCCTGACTCCATACTAGCACCAACGGGCTGCTAAAGCGTTTCGCAGAAAACACCAAGGAACCTGTTTCTCACTCCAACCACAAAGCGTGCGCAGCACGAGTCTTGGCACAGCAGAACTCTTCCCTTGGCATGCCCTTTGCAGCCTCACTCCAAACGGGGCTCTCTGCTTCATCCATCCCCTGACTCCATACTAGCACCAACGGGCTGCTAAAGCGTTTCGCAGAAAACACCAAGGAACCTGTTTCTCACTCCAACCACAAAGCGTGCGCAGCACGAGTCTTGGCACAGCAGAACACTTCCCTTGGCATGCCCTTTGCAGCCTCACTCCAAACGGGACTCTCCGCTTCATCCATCCCCTAACTCCATACTAGCACCAACGGGCTGCTAAAGCGTTTCGCAGAAAACACCAACGAACCTGTTTCTCACTCCAACCACAAAGCGTGCGCAGCACGAGTCTTGGCACAGCAGAACACTTCCCTTGGCATGCCCTTTGCAGCCTCACTCCAAACGGGGCTCTCCGCTTCATCCATCCCCTGACTCCATACTAGCACCAACGGGCTGCTAAAGCGTTTCGCAGAAAACACCAAGGAACCTATTTCTCACTCCAACCACAAAGCGTGCGCAGCACGAGTCTTGGCACAGCAGAACACTTCCCTTGGCATGCCCTTTGCAGCCTCACTCCAAACGGGGCTCTCCGCTTCATCCAGCCCCTGACTCCATACTAGCACCAACGGGCTGCTAAAGCGTTTCGCAGAAAACACCAAGGAACCTGTTTCTCACTCCAACCACAAAGCGTGCGCAGCACGAGTCTTGGCACAGCAGAACACTTCCCTTGGCATGCCCTTTGCAGCCTCACTCCAAACGGGGCTCTCCGCTTCATCCAGCCCCTGACTCCATACTAGCACCAACGGGCTGCTAAAGCGTTTCGCAGAAAACACCAAGGAACCTGTTTCTCACTCCAACCACAAAGCGTGCGCAGCACGAGTCTTGGCACAGCAGAACACTTCCCTTGGCATGCCCTTTGCAGCCTCACTCCAAACGGGGCTCTCCGCTTCATCCATCCCCTGACTCCATACTAGCACCAACGGGCTGCTAAAGCGTTTCGCAGAAAACACCAAGGAACCTGTTTCTCACTCCAACCACAAAGCGTGCGCAGCACGAGTCTTGGCACAGCAGAACACTTCCCTTGGCATGCCCTTTGCAGCCTCACTCCAAACGGGGCTCTCCGCTTCATCCATCCCCTGACTCCATACTAGCACCAACGGGCTGCTAAAGCGTTTCGCAGAAAACACGAACGAACCTGTTTCTCACTCCAACCACAAAGCGTGCGCAGCACGAGTCTTGGCACAGCAGAACACTTCCCTTGGCATGCCCTTTGCAGCCTCACTCCAAACGGGGCTCTCCGCTTCATCCAGCCCCTGACTCCATACTAGCACCAACGGGCTGCTAAAGCGTTTTGCAGAAAACACCAAGGAACCTGTTTCTCACTCCAACCACAAAGCGTGCGCAGCACGAGTCTTGGCACAGCAGAACACTTCCCTTGGCATGCCCTTTGCAGCCTCACTCCAAACGGGGCTCTCCGCTTCATCCATCCCCTAACTCCATACTAGCACCAACGGGCTGCTAAAGCGTTTCGCAGAAAACACCAACGAACCTGTTTCTCACTCCAACCACAAAGCGTGCGCAGCACGAGTCTTGGCACAGCAGAACACTTCCCTTGGCATGCCCTTTGCAGCCTCACTCCAAACGGGGCTCTCCGCTTCATCAATCCCCTGACTCCATACTAGCACCAACGGGCTGCTAAAGCGTTTCGCAGAAAACACCAAGGAACCTGTTTCTCACTCCAACCACAAAGCGTGCGCAGCACGAGTCTTGGCACAGCAGAACACTTCCCTTGGCATGCCCTTTGCAGCCTCACTCCAAACGGGGCTCTCCGCTTCATCCAGCCCCTGACTCCATACTAGCACCAACGGGCTGCTAAAGCGTTTTGCAGAAAACACCAAGGAACCTGTTTCTCACTCCAACCACAAAGCGTGCGCAGCACGAGTCTTGGCACAGCAGAACACTTCCCTTGGCATGCCCTTTGCAGCCTCACTCCAAACGGGGCTCTCCGCTTCATCCATCCCCTAACTCCATACTAGCACCAACGGGCTGCTAAAGCGTTTCGCAGAAAACACCAAGGAACCTGTTTCTCACTCCAACCACAAAGCGTGCGCAGCACGAGTCTTGGCACAGCAGAACACTTCCCTTGGCATGCCCTTTGCAGCCTCACTCCAAACGGGGCTCTCCGCTTCATCAATCCCCTGACTCCATACTAGCACCAACGGGCTGCTAAAGCGTTTCGCAGAAAACACCAAGGAACCTGTTTCTCACTCCAACCACAAAGCGTGCGCAGCACGAGTCTTGGCACAGCAGAACACTTCCCTTGGCATGCCCTTTGCAGCCTCACTCCAAACGGGGCTCTCTGCTTCATCCTTCCCCTGACTCCATACTAGCACCAACGGGCTGCTAAAGCGTTTCGCAGAAAACACCAAGGAACCTGTTTCTCACTCCAACCACAAAGCGTGCGCAGCACGAGTCTTGGCACAGCAGAACACTTCCCTTGGCATGCCCTTTGCAGCCTCACTCCAAACGGGGCTCTCCGCTTCATCCATCCCCTGACTCCATACTAGCACCAACGGGCTGCTAAAGCGTTTCGCAGAAAACACCAAGGAACCTGTTTCTCACTCCAACCACAAAGCGTGCGCAGCACGAGTCTTGGCACAGCAGAACACTTCCCTTGGCATGCCCTTTGCAGCCTCACTCCAAACGGGGCTCTCCGCTTCATCCATCCCCTGACTCCATACTAGCACTAACGGGCTGCTAAAGCGTTTCGCAGAAAACACCAAGGAACCTGTTTCTCACTCCAACCACAAAGCGTGCGCAGCACGAGTCTTGGCACAGCAGAACACTTCCCTTGGCATGCCCTTTGCAGCCTCACTCCAAACGGGGCTCTCCGCTTCATCCATCCCCTGACTCCATACTAGCACCAACGGGCTGCTAAAGCGTTTCGCAGAAAACACCAAGGAACCTGTTTCTCACTCCAACCACAAAGCGTGCGCAGCACGAGTCTTGGCACAGGAGAACTCTTCCCTTGGCATGCCCTTTGCAGCCTCACTCCAAACGGGGCTCTCCGCTTCATCCATCCCCTGACTCCATACTAGCACCAACGGGCTGCTAAAGCGTTTCGCAGAAAACACCAAGGAACCTATTTCTCACTCCAACCACAAAGCGTGCGCAGCACGAGTCTTGGCACAGCAGAACACTTCCCTTGGCATGCCCTTTGCAGCCTCACTCCAAACGGGGCTCTCCGCTTCATCCAGCCCCTGACTCCATACTAGCACCAACGGGCTGCTAAAGCGTTTCGCAGAAAACACCAAGGAACCTGTTTCTCACTCCAACCACAAAGCGTGCGCAGCACGAGTCTTGGCACAGCAGAACACTTCCCTTGGCATGCCCTTTGCAGCCTCACTCCAAACGGGGCTCTCCGCTTCATCCAGCCCCTGACTCCATACTAGCACCAACGGGCTGCTAAAGCGTTTCGCAGAAAACACCAAGGAACCTGTTTCTCACTCCAACCAAAGCGTGCGCAGCACGAGTCTTGGCACAGCAGAACACTTCCCTTGGCATGCCCTTTGCAGCCTCACTCCAAACGGGGCTCTCCGCTTCATCCATCCCCTGACTCCATACTAGCACCAACGGGCTGCTAAAGCGTTTCGCAGAAAACACCAAGGAACCTGTTTCTCACTCCAACCACAAAGCGTGCGCAGCACGAGTCTTGGCACAGCAGAACACTTCCCTTGGCATGCCCTTTGCAGCCTCACTCCAAACGGGGCTCTCCGCTTCATCCATCCCCTGACTCCATACTAGCACCAACGGGCTGCTAAAGCGTTTCGCAGAAAACACGAACGAACCTGTTTCTCACTCCAACCACAAAGCGTGCGCAGCACGAGTCTTGGCACAGCAGAACACTTCCCTTGGCATGCCCTTTGCAGCCTCACTCCAAACGGGGCTCTCCGCTTCATCCAGCCCCTGACTCCATACTAGCACCAACGGGCTGCTAAAGCGTTTTGCAGAAAACACCAAGGAACCTGTTTCTCACTCCAACCACAAAGCGTGCGCAGCACGAGTCTTGGCACAGCAGAACACTTCCCTTGGCATGCCCTTTGCAGCCTCACTCCAAACGGGGCTCTCCGCTTCATCCAGCCCCTAACTCCATACTAGCACCAACGGGCTGCTAAAGCGTTTCGCAGAAAACACCAACGAACCTGTTTCTCACTCCAACCACAAAGCGTGCGCAGCACGAGTCTTGGCACAGCAGAACACTTCCCTTGGCATGCCCTTTGCAGCCTCACTCCAAACGGGGCTCTCCGCTTCATCAATCCCCTGACTCCATACTAGCACCAACGGGCTGCTAAAGCGTTTCGCAGAAAACACCAAGGAACCTGTTTCTCACTCCAACCACAAAGCGTGCGCAGCACGAGTCTTGGCACAGCAGAACACTTCCCTTGGCATGCCCTTTGCAGCCTCACTCCAAACGGGGCTCTCCGCTTCATCCAGCCCCTGACTCCATACTAGCACCAACGGGCTGCTAAAGCGTTTTGCAGAAAACACCAAGGAACCTGTTTCTCACTCCAACCACAAAGCGTGCGCAGCACGAGTCTTGGCACAGCAGAACACTTCCCTTGGCATGCCCTTTGCAGCCTCACTCCAAACGGGGCTCTCCGCTTCATCCATCCCCTAACTCCATACTAGCACCAACGGGCTGCTAAAGCGTTTCGCAGAAAACACCAAGGAACCTGTTTCTCACTCCAACCACAAAGCGTGCGCAGCACGAGTCTTGGCACAGCAGAACACTTCCCTTGGCATGCCCTTTGCAGCCTCACTCCAAACGGGGCTCTCCGCTTCATCAATCCCCTGACTCCATACTAGCACCAACGGGCTGCTAAAGCGTTTCGCAGAAAACACCAAGGAACCTGTTTCTCACTCCAACCACAAAGCGTGCGCAGCACGAGTCTTGGCACAGCAGAACACTTCCCTTGGCATGCCCTTTGCAGCCTCACTCCAAACGGGGCTCTCTGCTTCATCCTTCCCCTGACTCCATACTAGCACCAACGGGCTGCTAAAGCGTTTCGCAGAAAACACCAAGGAACCTGTTTCTCACTCCAACCACAAAGCGTGCGCAGCACGAGTCTTGGCACAGCAGAACACTTCCCTTGGCATGCCCTTTGCAGCCTCACTCCAAACGGGGCTCTCCGCTTCATCCATCCCCTGACTCCATACTAGCACCAACGGGCTGCTAAAGCGTTTCGCAGAAAACACCAAGGAACCTGTTTCTCACTCCAACCACAAAGCGTGCGCAGCACGAGTCTTGGCACAGCAGAACACTTCCCTTGGCATGCCCTTTGCAGCCTCACTCCAAACGGGGCTCTCCGCTTCATCCATCCCCTGACTCCATACTAGCACTAACGGGCTGCTAAAGCGTTTCGCAGAAAACACCAAGGAACCTGTTTCTCACTCCAACCACAAAGCGTGCGCAGCACGAGTCTTGGCACAGCAGAACACTTCCCTTGGCATGCCCTTTGCAGCCTCACTCCAAACGGGGCTCTCCGCTTCATCCATCCCCTGACTCCATACTAGCACCAACGGGCTGCTAAAGCGTTTCGCAGAAAACACGAACGAACCTGTTTCTCACTCCAACCACAAAGCGTGCGCAGCACGAGTCTTGGCACAGCAGAACACTTCCCTTGGCATGCCCTTTGCAGCCTCACTCCAAACGGGGCTCTCCGCTTCATCCAGCCCCTGACTCCATACTAGCACCAACGGGCTGCTAAAGCGTTTTGCAGAAAACACCAAGGAACCTGTTTCTCACTCCAACCACAAAGCGTGCGCAGCACGAGTCTTGGCACAGCAGAACACTTCCCTTGGCATGCCCTTTGCAGCCTCACTCCAAACGGGGCTCTCCGCTTCATCCATCCCCTGACTCCATACTAGCACCAACGGGCTGCTAAAGCGTTTCGCAGAAAACACCAACGAACCTGTTTCTCACTCCAACCACAAAGCGTGCGCAGCACGAGTCTTGGCACAGCAGAACACTTCCCTTGGCATGCCCTTTGCAGCCTCACTCCAAACGGGGCTCTCCGCTTCATCAATCCCCTGACTCCATACTAGCACCAACGGGCTGCTAAAGCGTTTCGCAGAAAACACCAAGGAACCTGTTTCTCACTCCAACCACAAAGCGTGCGCAGCACGAGTCTTGGCACAGCAGAACACTTCCCTTGGCATGCCCTTTGCAGCCTCACTCCAAACGGGGCTCTCCGCTTCATCCAGCCCCTGACTCCATACTAGCACCAACGGGCTGCTAAAGCGTTTTGCAGAAAACACCAAGGAACCTGTTTCTCACTCCAACCACAAAGCGTGCGCAGCACGAGTCTTGGCACAGCAGAACACTTCCCTTGGCATGCCCTTTGCAGCCTCACTCCAAACGGGGCTCTCCGCTTCATCCATCCCCTAACTCCATACTAGCACCAACGGGCTGCTAAAGCGTTTCGCAGAAAACACCAAGGAACCTGTTTCTCACTCCAACCACAAAGCGTGCGCAGCACGAGTCTTGGCACAGCAGAACACTTCCCTTGGCATGCCCTTTGCAGCCTCACTCCAAACGGGGCTCTCCGCTTCATCAATCCCCTGACTCCATACTAGCACCAACGGGCTGCTAAAGCGTTTCGCAGAAAACACCAAGGAACCTGTTTCTCACTCCAACCACAAAGCGTGCGCAGCACGAGTCTTGGCACAGCAGAACACTTCCCTTGGCATGCCCTTTGCAGCCTCACTCCAAACGGGGCTCTCCGCTTCATCCATCCCCTGACTCCATACTAGCACCAACGGGCTGCTAAAGCGTTTCGCAGAAAACACCAAGGAACCTGTTTCTCACTCCAACCACAAAGCGTGCGCAGCACGAGTCTTGGCACAGGAGAACTCTTCCCTTGGCATGCCCTTTGCAGCCTCACTCCAAACGGGGCTCTCCGCTTCATCCATCCCCTGACTCCATACTAGCACCAACGGGCTGCTAAAGCGTTTCGCAGAAAACACCAAGGAACCTGTTTCTCACTCCAACCACAAAGCGTGCGCAGCACGAGTCTTGGCACAGCAGAACACTTCCCTTGGCATGCCCTTTGCAGCCTCACTCCAAACGGGGCTCTCCGCTTCATCAATCCCCTAACTCCATACTAGCACTAACGGGCTGCTAAAGCGTTTCGCAGAAAACACCAAGGAACCTGTTTCTCACTCCAACCACAAAGCGTGCGCAGCACGAGTCTTGGCACAGCAGAACACTTCCCTTGGCATGCCCTTTGCAGCCTCACTCCAAACGGGGCTCTCCGCTTCATCCATCCCCTCACTCCATACTAGCACCAACGGGCTGCTAAAGCGTTTCGCAGAAAACACCAAGGAACCTGTTTCTCACTCCAACCACAAAGCGTGCGCACCACGAGTCTTGGCACAGCAGAACTCTTCCCTTGGCATGCCCTTTGCAGCCTCACTCCAAACGGGGCTCTCCGCTTCATCCAGCCCCTGACTCCATACTAGCACCAACGGGCTGCTAAAGCGTTTCGCAGAAAACACCAAGGAACCTGTTTCTCACTCCAACCACAAAGCGTGCGCAGCACGAGTCTTGGCACAGCAGAACACTTCCCTTGGCATGCCCTTTGCAGCCTCACTCCAAACGGGACTCTCCGCTTCATCCATCCCCTGACTCCATACTAGCACCAACGGGCTGCTAAAGCGTTTCGCAGAAAACACCAAGGAACCTGTTTCTCACTCCAACCACAAAGCGTGCGCAGCACGAGTCTTGGCACAGCAGAACACTTCCCTTGGCATGCCCTTTGCAGCCTCACTCCAAACGGGGCTCTCCGCTTCATCCATCCCCTAACTCCATACTAGCACCAACGGGCTGCTAAAGCGTTTCGCAGAAAACACCAACGAACCTCTTTCTCACTCCAACCACAAAGCGTGCGCAGCACGAGTCTTGGCACAGCAGAACACTTCCCTTGGCATGCCCTTTGCAGCCTCACTCCAAACGGGGCTCTCCGCTTCATCCATCCCCTAACTCCATACTAGCACCAACGGGCTGCTAAAGCGTTTCGCAGAAAACACCAAGGAACCTGTTTCTCACTCCAACCACAAAGCGTGCGCAGCACGAGTCTTGGCACAGCAGAACACTTCCCTTGGCATGCCCTTTGCAGCCTCACTCCAAACGGGGCTCTCCGCTTCATCAATCCCCTGACTCCATACTAGCACCAACGGGCTGCTAAAGCGTTTCGCAGAAAACACCAAGGAACCTGTTTCTCACTCCAACCACAAAGCGTGCGCAGCACGAGTCTTGGCACAGCAGAACACTTCCCTTGGCATGCCCTTTGCAGCCTCACTCCAAACGGGGCTCTCTGCTTCATCCTTCCCCTGACTCCATACTAGCACCAACGGGCTGCTAAAGCGTTTCGCAGAAAACACCAAGGAACCTGTTTCTCACTCCAACCACAAAGCGTGCGCAGCACGAGTCTTGGCACAGCAGAACACTTCCCTTGGCATGCCCTTTGCAGCCTCACTCCAAACGGGGCTCTCCGCTTCATCCATCCCCTGACTCCCATACTAGCACCAACGGGCTGCTAAAGCGTTTCGCAGAAAACACCAAGGAACCTGTTTCTCACTCCAACCACAAAGCGTGCGCAGCACGAGTCTTGGCACAGCAGAACACTTCCCTTGGCATGCCCTTTGCAGCCTCACTCCAAACGGGGCTCTCCGCTTCATCCATCCCCTGACTCCATACTAGCACTAACGGGCTGCTAAAGCGTTTCGCAGAAAACACCAAGGAACCTGTTTCTCACTCCAACCACAAAGCGTGCGCAGCACGAGTCTTGGCACAGCAGAACACTTCCCTTGGCATGCCCTTTGCAGCCTCACTCCAAACGGGGCTCTCCGCTTCATCCATCCCCTGACTCCATACTAGCACCAACGGGCTGCTAAAGCGTTTCGCAGAAAACACCAAGGAACCTGTTTCTCACTCCAACCACAAAGCGTGCGCAGCACGAGTCTTGGCACAGGAGAACTCTTCCCTTGGCATGCCCTTTGCAGCCTCACTCCAAACGGGGCTCTCCGCTTCATCCATCCCTGACTCCATACTAGCACCAACGGGCTGCTAAAGCGTTTCGCAGAAAACACCAAGGAACCTGTTTCTCACTCCAACCACAAAGCGTGCGCAGCACGAGTCTTGGCACAGCAGAACACTTCCCTTGGCATGCCCTTTGCAGCCTCACTCCAAACGGGGCTCTCCGCTTCATCAATCCCCTAACTCCATACTAGCACTAACGGGCTGCTAAAGCGTTTCGCAGAAAACACCAAGGAACCTGTTTCTCACTCCAACCACAAAGCTGTGCGCAGCACGAGTCTTGGCACAGCAGAACACTTCCCTTGGCATGCCCTTTGCAGCCTCACTCCAAACGGGGCTCTCCGCTTCATCCATCCCCTCACTCCATACTAGCACCAACGGGCTGCTAAAGCGTTTCGCAGAAAACACCAAGGAACCTGTTTCTCACTCCAACCACAAAGCGTGCGCACCACGAGTCTTGGCACAGCAGAACTCTTCCCTTGGCATGCCCTTTGCAGCCTCACTCCAAACGGGGCTCTCCGCTTCATCCAGCCCCTGACTCCATACTAGCACCAACGGGCTGCTAAAGCGTTTCGCAGAAAACACCAAGGAACCTGTTTCTCACTCCAACCACAAAGCGTGCGCAGCACGAGTCTTGGCACAGCAGAACACTTCCCTTGGCATGCCTTTGCAGCCTCACTCCAAACGGGACTCTCCGCTTCATCCATCCCCTGACTCCATACTAGCACAACGGGCTGCTAAAGCGTTTCGCAGAAAACACCAAGGAACCTGTTTCTCACTCCAACCACAAAGCGTGCGCAGCACGAGTCTTGGCACAGCAGAACACTTCCCTTGGCATGCCCTTTGCAGCCTCACTCCAAACGGGGCTCTCCGCTTCATCAATCCCCTAACTCCATACTAGCACTACGGGCTGCTAAGCGTTTCGCAGAAAACACCAAGGAACCTGTTTCTCACTCCAACCACAAAGCGTGCGCAGCACGAGTCTTGGCACAGCAGAACACTTCCCTTGGCATGCCCTTTGCAGCCTCACTCCAAACGGGCTCTCCGCTTCATCCATCCCCTCACTCCATACTAGCACCAACGGGCTGCTAAAGCGTTTCGCAGAAAACACCAAGGAACCTGTTTCTCACTCCAACCACAAAGCGTGCGCACCACGAGTCTTGGCACAGCAGAACTCTTCCCTTGGCATGCCCTTTGCAGCCTCACTCCAAACGGGGCTCTCCGCTTCATCCAGCCCCTGACTCCATACTAGCACCAACGGGCTGCTAAAGCGTTTCGCAGAAAACACCAAGGAACCTGTTTCTCACTCCAACCACAAAGCGTGCGCAGCACGAGTCTTGGCACAGCAGAACACTTCCCTTGGCATGCCCTTTGCAGCCTCACTCCAACGGGACTCTCCGCTTCATCCATCCCCTGACTCCATACTAGCACCAACGGGCTGCTAAAGCGTTTCGCAGAAAACACCAAGGAACCTGTTTCTCACTCCAACCACAAAGCGTGCGCAGCACGAGTCTTGGCACAGCAGAACACTTCCCTTGGCATGCCCTTTGCAGCCTCACTCCAAACGGGGCTCTCTGCTTCATCCATCCCCTGACTCCATACTAGCACAACGGGCTGCTAAAGCGTTTCGCAGAAAACACCAAGGAACCTGTTTCTCACTCCAACCACAAAGCGTGCGCAGCACGAAGTCTTGGCACAGCAGAACACTTCCCTTGGCATGCCCTTTGCAGCCTCACTCCAAACGGGGCTCTCCGCTTCATCCATTCCCCTGACTCCATACTAGCACCAACGGGCTGCTAAAGCGTTTCGCAGAAAACACCAAGGAACCTGTTTCTCACTCCAACCACAAAGCAGTGCGCAGCACGAGTCTTGGCACAGCAGAACACTTCCCTTGGCATGCCCTTTGCAGCCTCACTCCAACGGGGCTCTCTGCTTCATCCATCCCCTGACTCCATACTAGCACCAACGGGCTGCTAAAGCGTTTCGCAGAAAACACCAAGGAACCTGTTTCTCACTCCAACCACAAAGCGTGCGCAGCACGAGTCTTGGCACAGCAGAACACTTCCCTTGGCATGCCCTTTGCAGCCTCACTCCAAACGGGGCTCTCCGCTTCATCCATCCCCTGACTCCATACTAGCACCAACGGGCTGCTAAAGCGTTTCGCAGAAAACACCAAGGAACCTGTTTCTCACTCCAACCACAAAGCTGTGCGCAGCACGAGTCTTGGCACAGCAGAACACTTCCCTTGGCATGCCCTTTGCAGCCTCACTCCAAACGGGGCTCTCCGCTTCATCCATCCCCTGACTCCATACTAGCACCAACGGGCTGCTAAAGCGTTTCGCAGAAAACACCAAGGAACCTGTTTCTCACTCCAACCACAAAGCGTGCGCAGCACGAGTCTTGGCACAGCAGAACACTTCCCTTGGCATGCCCTTTGCAGCCTCACTCCAAACGGGGCTCTCCGCTTCATCCATCCCCTGACTCCATACTAGCACCACGGGCTGCTAAAGCGTTTCGCAGAAAACACCAAGGAACCTGTTTCTCACTCCAACCACAAGCGTGCGCAGCACGAGTCTTGGCACAGCAGAACACTTCCCTTGGCATGCCCTTTGCAGCCTCACTCCAAACGGGGCTCTCCGCTTCATCCATCCCCTGACTCCATACTAGCACCAACGGGCTGCTAAAGCGTTTCGCAGAAAACACCAAGGAACCTGTTTCTCACTCCAACCACAAAGCGTGCGCAGCACGAGTCTTGGCACAGCAGAACACTTCCCTTGGCATGCCCTTTGCAGCCTCACTCCAAACGGGGCTCTCCGCTTCATCCATCCCCTAACTCCATACTAGCACCTAACGGGCTGCTAAAGCGTTTCGCAGAAAACACAAGGAACCTGTTTCTCACTCCAACCACAAAGCTGTGCGCAGCACGAGTCTTGGCACAGCAGAACACTTCCCTTGGCATGCCTTTGCAGCCTCACTCCAAACGGGGCTCTCCGCTTCATCCATCCCCTCACTCCATACTAGCACCAACGGGCTGCTAAAGCGTTTCGCAGAAAACACCAAGGAACCTGTTTCTCACTCCAACCACAAAGCTGTGCGCAGCACGAGTCTTGGCACAGCAGAACACTTCCTTGGCATGCCTTTGCAGCCTCACTCCAAACGGGGCTCTCCGCTTCATCCATCCCCTGACTCCATACTAGCACCAACGGGCTGCTAAAGCGTTCGCAGAAAACGACAGAACCTGTTCTCACTCCAACCACAAAGCGTGCGCAGCACGAGTCTTGGCACAGCAGAACACTTCCCTTGGCATGCCCTTTGCAGCCTCACTCCAAACGGGCTCTCTGCTTCATCCATCCCCTGACTCCATACTAGCACCAACGGGCTGCTAAAGCTTTCGCAGAAAACACCAAGGAACCTGTTTCTCACTCCAACCACAAAGCAGTGCGCAGCACGAGTCTTGGCACAGCAGAACACTTCCCTTGGCATGCCCTTTGCAGCCTCACTCCAAACGGGGCTCTCCTGCTTCATCCATCCCTGACTCCATACTAGCACCAACGGGCTGCTAAAGCGTTTCGCAGAAAAACACCAAGGAACCTGTTTTCTCACTCCAACCACAAAGCGTGCGCAGCACGAGTCTTGGCACGAGCAGAACACTTCCCTTGGCATGCCCTTTGCAGCCTCACTCCAAACGGGGCTCTCCGTTTCATCCATCCCCTGACTCCATACTAGCACCAACGGGCTGCTAAAGCGTTTCGCAGAAAACACCAAGGAACCTGTTTCTCACTCCAACCACAAAGCGTGCGCAGCACGAGTCTTGGCACAGCAGAACACTTCCCCTTGGCATGCCCTTTGCAGCCTCACTCCAAACGGGCTCTCCGCTTCATCCATCCCCTGACTCCATACTAGCACCAACGGGCTGCTAAAGCGTTTCGCAGAAAACACCAAGAACCTGTTTCTCACTCCAACCACAAAGCGTGCGCAGCACGAGTCTTGGCACAGCAGAACACTTCCCTTGGCATGCCCTTTGCAGCCTCACTCCAAACGGGGCTCTCCGCTTCATCCATCCCTGACTCCATACTAGCACCAACGGGCTGCTAAAGCGTTTCGCAGAAAACACCAACGAACCTGTTTCTCACTCCAACCACAAAGCGTGCGCAGCACGAGTCTTGGCACAGCAGAACACTTCCCTTGGCATGCCCTTTGCAGCCTCACTCCAAACGGGCCTCTCCGTTTCATCCATCCCCTGACTCCATACTAGCACCAACGGGCTGCTAAAGCGTTTCGCAGAAAACACCAAGAACCTGTTTCTCACTCCAACCACAAAGCGTGCGCAGCACGAGTCTTGGCACAGCAGAACACTTCCCTTGGCATGCCCTTTGCAGCCTCACTCCAAACGGGGCTCTCCGCTTCATCCATCCCCTGACTCCATACTAGCACCAACGGGCTGCTAAAGCGTTTCGCAGAAAACACCAAGGAACCTGTTTCTCACTCCAACCACAAAGCGGTGCGCAGCACGAGTCTTGGCACAGCAGAACACTTCCCTTGGCCATGCCCTTTGCAGCCTCACTCCAAACGGGCTCTCCGCTTCATCCATCCCCTGACTCCATACTAGCACCAACGGGCTGCTAAAGCGTTTCGGCAGGAAAACACCAAGGAACCTGTTTCTCACTCCAACCACAAAGCCGTGCGCAGCACGAGTCTTGGCACAGCAGAACACTTCCCTTGGCATGCCCTTTGCAGCCTCACTCCAAACGGGCTCTCCGCTTCAATCCACCCCTGACTCCATACTAGCACCAACGGGCTGCCTAAAGCGTTTCGCAGAAAGACACCGAACGAACCTGTTTCTCACTCCAACCACAAAGCGTGCGCAGCACGAGTCTTGGCACAGCAGAACACTTCCTCCTTGGCATGCCCTTTGCAGCCTCACTCCAAACGGGCTCTCTGCTTCATCCGATCCCCTGACTCCATACTAGCACCAACGGGCTGCTAAAGCGTTTCGCAGAAAACACCAAGGAACCTGTTTCTCACTCCAACCACAAAGCGTGCGCAGCACGAGTCTTGGCACAGCAGAGCACTTCCCTTGGCATGCCCTTTGCAGCCTCACTCCAAACGGGCTCTCCGCTTCATCCATCCCTGACTCCATACTAGCACCAACGGGCTGCTAAAGCGTTTCGCAGAAAACACCAAGGAACCTGTTTCTCACTCCAACCACAAAGCGTGCGCAGCACGAGTCTTGGCACAGCAGAACACTTCCCTTGGCATGCCCTTTGCAGCCTCACTCCAAACGGGGCTCTCGTCTTCATCCATCCCCTGACTCCATACTAGCACCAACGGGCTGCTAAAGCGTTTCGCAGAAAACACCAAGGAACCTGTTTCTCACTCCAACCACAAAGCGTGCGCAGCACGAGTCTTGGCACAGCAGAACACTTCCCTTGGCATGCCCTTTGCAGCCTCACTCCAAACGGGGCTCTCCGCTTCATCCATCCCCTGACTCCATACTAGCACCAACGGGCTGCTAAAGCGTTTCGCAGAAAACACCAAGGAACCTGTTTCTCACTCCAACCACAAAGCGTGCGCAGCACGAGTCTTGGCACAGCAGAACACTTCCCTTGGCATGCCCTTTGCAGCTCACTCCAAACGGGGCTCTCCGTTTCATCCATCCCCTGACTCCATACTAGCACCAACTGGCAGCTAAAGCGTTTCGCAGAAAACACCAAGGAACCTGTTTCTCACTCCAACCACAAGCTGTGCGCAGCACGAGTCTTGGCACAGCAGAACACTTCCCTTGGCATGCCCTTTGCAGCCTCACTCCAAACGGGCCTCTCCGCTTCATCCATCCCCTGACTCCATACTAGCACCAACGGGCTGCTAAAGCGTTTCGCAGAAGAACACCAAGGATCCTGTTTCTCACTCCAACCACAAAGCGTGCGCAGCACAGAGTCTTGGCACAGCAAGAACACTTCCCTTGGCATGCCCTTTGCAGCCTCACTCCAAACGGGACTCTCCGCTTCATCCATCCCCTGACTCCATACTAGCACCAACGGGCTGCTAAAGCGTTTCGCAGAAAACACCAAGGAACCTGTTTCTCACTCCAACCACAAAGCGTGCGCAGCACGAGTCTTGGCACAGCAGAACACTTCCCTTGGCATGCCCTTTGCAGCCTCACTCCAAACGGGGCTCTCTGCTTCATCCATCCCCTGACTCCATACTAGCACCAACGGGCTGCTAAAGCGTTTCGCAGAAAACACCAGGAACCTGTTTCTCACTCCAACACAAAGCGTGCGCAGCACGAGTCTTGGCACAGCAGAACACTTCCCTTGGCATGCCTTTGCAGCCTCACTCCAAACGGGCTCTCCGTTTCATCCATCCCCTGACTCCATACTAGCACCAACGGGCTGCTAAAGCGTTTCGCAGAAAACACCAAGGAACCTGTTTCTCACTCCAACCACAAAGCGTGCGCAGCACGAGTCTTGGCACAGCAGAACACTTCCCTTGCATGCCCTTTGCAGCCCTCACTCCAAACGGGGCTCTCTGCTTCATCCACTCCCCTGACTCCATACTAGCACCAACGGGCTGCATAAAGCGTTTCGCAAAAACACCAAGGAACCTGTTTCTCACTCCAACCACAAAGCTTGCGCAGCACGAGTCTTGGCACAAGCAGAACACTTCCCTTGGCATGCCCCTTTGCAGCCTCACTCCAAACGGGGCTCTCCGCTTCATCCATCCCCTGACTCCATACAAGCACCAACGGGCTGCTAAAGCGTTTCGCAGAAAACACCAAGGAACCTGTTTCTCACTCCAAACACAAGCGTGCGCAGCACGAGTCTTGGCCAGAGCAGAACACTTCCCTTTGCATGCCCTTTGCAGCCTCACTCCAAACGGGGCTCCCGTTTCATCCATCCCCTAACTCCA